>NC_058405.1:77297092-77574736 GCF_002201575.2 Neomonachus schauinslandi
AAGAAAGAAAGAAAGAAAGAAAGAAAGAAAGAAAGAAAGAAAGAAAGGGAAAGAAAGGAAGAAGCAGAAGAAATATTTGAAGTAAAAATGGCCAAGAATTTTCCAAAATTATGAGAGATACCAAAGAATAGATTCAGAAACTCAGAGAATACCATGCAGAATAAATACCAAAATACCTACACCTGTTCACATCATATTCAAACTGTAGAAAACGGAAGACAAAGAGAAAATCTTGAAAGATGGCAGAGGAAAAAACACATTATTTATAGCAGAAAAAGATAAATATAATAAACTTCTCATCAGAAACCATGTAAACAAGAAAATGGAATGGTATATTTGAAGTACTGAAAGGAAAAAATCTGCTAACCTTGAATTCTATATAAAGAGAAATTAATCTTCAAAAATGAAGGAAAAGTAAATACTTCCTCAGACAAATAACTAAGAGAATTCATCACCAGCAGACTTGCCCTGCAAGAAATGTTAAAAGACGTTCTTCACACAGAGGGGAAAAGTTATAGGTCAGAAACTTGGATCTAAATTAAAAAAAAGAAGAAGAAAAGCATTGGAGAAGAAATGAGGTAAAGTAAAATCTTTATTTTATTCTTAATTGATCTAATATTTAAAATGTGCTCAAAGTAATAACAATGTTAATTTAAAAAAATAAAGCAAACTTTCAGTGAGTTTTTCTTAATTTTATTTTATTATGTTATATTAATCACCATACATTACATCATTAGTTTTTGATGTAGTGTTCCATGATTCATTGTTTGCGTATAACACCAGTGCTCCATTTAGTATGTGCCCTCTTTAATACCCATCACCAGGCTAACCCATTCCCCCAACCCCCTCCCCTCTGGAACCCTCAGTTTGTTTCTCAGAGTCCATAGTCTTTCATGGTTCGTCTCCCCCTCCAATTTCCTCCCCTTCGTTTTTTCCCTTCCTACTATCTTCTTCTTCTTCTTCTTTTTTTTTAACATATAATGTATTATTTGTTTCAGAGGTACAGGTCTGTGATTCATCAGTCTTACACAATTCACAGTGCTCACCATAGCACATACCCTCCCCAGTGTCTATTGCCCAGCCACCCCATCCCTCCCACCCCCCACCACTCCAGCAACCCTCTGTTTGTTTCCTGAGATTAAGAATTCCTCATATCAATGAGATCATATGATACATGTCTTTCTCTGACTGACTTATTTCGTTTAGCATAATACCCTGTAATTCCATCCATGTAGTTGCAAATGGCAAGATTTCATTTATTTTTTCTTTTTATGGCTGCTTTAATATTCCATTGTATATATATACCACATCTTCTTTATCAATTCATCTGTTGATGGACATCTTGACTCTTTCCATAGTTTGGCTATTGTGGACATTGCTGCCATAAACATTGGGGTGCACGTACCCCTTTGGATCACTACATTTGTATCTATGGGGTAAATACCCAGTAGTGCAATTGTTGGGTCATATGATAGCTCTATTTTCAGCTTTTTTTTTTTTAAAGATTTTATTTATTTATTTGACAGAGATAGAGACAGCGAAAGAGGGAACACAAGCAGGGGTAGTGGGAGAGGGACAAGCAGGCTTCCCACTGAGCAGGGAGCCTGATGCGGGGCCCAATCCCAGGACCCTGGGATCATGACCTGAGCCAAAGGCAGACACTTAATGACTGAGCCACCCAGGCGCCCCTATTTTCAACTTCTTGAGGAACATCCATACTGTTTTCCAGAGTGGCTGCACCAGCTTGCATTCCCACCAACAGTGTAGGAGCGTTCCCTTTTCTCCACATCCTTGCCAACCTCTGTCATTTCCTGACTTGTTAATTTTAGCCATGAGGTGGTATCTCATCGAGGTTTTGATTTGGATTTCTTGGTGCCGAGCGATGTTGAGCACTTTTTCATGTGTCTGTTGGCCATTTGGATGTCTTCTTTGGAAAAATGTCTGTTCATGTCTTCTGCCCATTTCTTGATTGGATCATTTGTTCTTTGGGTGTTGAGTTTAAGAAGTTCTTTATAGATTTTGGATACTAGCCCCTTATCTGATATGTCATTTGCAAATATCTTCTCCCATCTGTCAGTTGTCTTTTGGTTTTGTTGACTGTTTCTTTTGCTGTGCAAAAGCTTTTTATCTTGATGAAGTCCCAATAGTTCATTTTTGCCCTTGCTTCCCTTGCCTTTGGCGATGTCTCTAGGAAGAAGTTGCTGTGGCTGAGGTCGAAGAGGTTGCTGCCAGTGTTCTCCTTTAGGATTTTGAGTTTTGAAACTTTGTACTTTATTTGACATCATCACACCAACTTCTTCTGAATGTCATTTGTCCAAGATAGAAGATATTGAGAACAACAAAATAAATTACTTTATCGTGGGATTGTTTTATTTGAAGGAGGAAACCAAAGATTATCTTACATTTTAGCATACATAGGTACTTATATTTTTAAAAAATTCCCTACTAAAAGTATTCAACTTGAACACACCTGGCCACAATAAAACTTAAGTGACACGAGAGTACTTGCCCTGCATATGCAAAGGATGATGTATGACATGCTAATGGTTGGGAACCAGAAACCAATGGGGAAAGAATTGGTAAATTAGTTAAAGGGCTTCAGAAAAAAAGTATTCTGCTATTTATAAAGAGCTACAAATACATTTAAAAATGTGTGCATTTTAATACAATTAAATACAGTTAACACAAACTCTTAAGCACATATTTGGATTGTGGGCAGAGAGATGTAATGTTACATTTTCTTGAAAGAAAAAATATGTTTTTGTGGTTCATTGAGGGCTCTTAATGACATATAGTGAACATGAGCTCAGCATTATTTGTTCAGCTATGAATGTAGGAGTTGGGGAAATGATGGTTGTTGCTGTTCCTAACCCCCTTAAATTAATTAAAGAGGTAAAAAGCAGGTCCTGAGATTGACTGGTAAGACACACATGGCCCATTTCACTGAAGAGCCAAGTCATAATTTATTATGGTGGGAGTTTATCTTAGAATTTGAAATCACACAGGTCAGAGCTGTTTTCTAGATTCTTCTTTTCCTTTCCATCACCCAGACACTAGACTACTTTATTATTTACTGAGCAAAATATTATTGTGCCCCCTCTAGCGGTGGTCCACATGGCAAGATATGGTACCCATTTCAAAGCTGTGTCTTAGGCACTGTGGCAGAGAGCCAAGACACAAGTACTTTAAATCAAATTTAGAAAAAAAAAAAATGGTTAAGATGGCAAATTTTATATTATGTGTGTTTAAGTACAATTTTTAAAAAATCAAATTTGGAAGTCTGAAAGTGCAATGTTGGTTAGTATAAAGAAGGAAAAGCACATTATTTTCTTCCTGTTTAACACATATTCATTATGTACCCTATTATTAAGTACATTATTTTGTGCCAATCTCTCTACCTTTCTGGGCCTCAGTTTATTCATTCTTAAAACAGGCTTTTGTGTAAGGTAATTTCTATAACCACTCATAGCTGTATTGTTCTTTGATTCATAGATAACATATTTTTCCCAGACAATGTAAGGCACATTGTCTTTTTTTGAGAGAGGGAAGGCTTTTTTTTTTTTTTGTATATTCAGTTTTCAACAACTTGAACTTCTGTTATTATATATTTATATACTTAAAGCACTTTCATTATACAAAATTAGAATTTTTATAGATTTTGAAACTATCCCCCCAAAACAGCTTGATGTCTAGCAGCCAATAGTTCAACTAAAGTGCAATTTCCATATTTGTATATCAAATTGAAATTTTTCAATTAATCAGAAATTTTATTGCATTTTTCTTTAATACTATTATATACAAAAATATGTGTAGCACAACACTAAGAGTGCCAATCCTAGTGGGAAACAGATTGCCTCAGCAATATCACTGAAGCAAATGTAGACTTCTTTAGGTGTGCCAGAAGCAAAAATACTCATTCATAGTTGGAAACTTATTGAAATTAAAGCAATGGCTCAGTGTTCAATTGAGGGAATAAAATTCAAATCTATGCAAGAAAATCTACAAATCTGTTATTGAATACCATATCCAAAAGGAAAGAGGCTAATGTAGGGATTTTTCAAATGCGTTTTAGTTCCCTAGGAATAGAACCCCCATTTTAACTTTCAAACCTACAGTCCAAATTTCTCACATCTGGTTTGAGATAAATTTCTAGGAATGTGTTATTTAACAAAGCACAGCACTGACTGACCTGACAAACACTATATTTCTCAGATTAAAAGACATACAAATACGATGGTGTTTTATACTTTTATCCAATCTCTCACCACTATAATTTTCCACTTATCAGTTAAAGATGCATTCATCCCACATAGTAGATATGCACATGGGAGCTTGTTCATGCATTAGTTACTAAAAATCACCCTATTCTCAAACTAATAGGATAGGGAATAAAGGTTAAATATACAGTCAACACCAATAAATGCCTGCACATACAATTGCAACCATGTATGAGAATGAGAAAAATGCAATTGAATTGGAAGGAGAGGGAGTTATTTGAGGAAACGTATCTGCAAATTTTAGTGGAGCAGAAGAATGCAAGGAAGTGAGCAGATTAGGGAAAGACCTGGAGACTTAGCTGGGATGGTAAAAATCAAATCTAGTTAAAGTGGGATTCTTATTTGGGAGTAGAGAGAAATAAGAAATGTGATAGCCTCAGTAGACATGTGATGAAAACGTTAGACTATTGATAAAATTATGTATGATGATAAAGATGGCAGAGAACATTGAGGTTTATAAATCAGGACATTAATTAGCAATTGGAAGAAGACTTCAGCAGTGGTAAATCTGTTAAATTTTCTTTCTGACTCTTTTAGAGACATCCTGAGTTTCACATTGCTACACATCTGCTGTGATCACACTTCTGCATGGGTTGTTTCAGTAGCCATTCAAAACACCAACAATAGCCAAATTATGGAAAGAACCCAATGTTCATCGACTGATGAGTGGATAAAGAAGATGTGGTATATATATATGCAATGGACTATTAGTCATCAAGAAGAATAAAATCTTGCTATTTGCAATGACGTGGATGGAGCTAGAGGGTATTATGTTAACCAAAATTAGTCAGAGAAAGACAAATACCATATGATTTCACTCATATGTGGAATTTAAGAAACAAAACAGATGAACATATGGGAGGGGGAAAAAGAGAGAGGGAAACAAACCATAAGAGACTCTTAACAATAGAGAACAAACTGAGGGTTGATGGAGGGAGGTGGGTGGGGGATGGGCTAGATGGGTAAGGGATATAAAGGAGGGTACTTGCTGTGTTGACCACTGGGTGTTGTATGTAAGTGATGAATCACTGGATTCTACTCCAGGAACCAATAGTGCACTGTATGTTAACTAAGTAGAATTTAAATAAAATCTGAAAAAAATGGCCTGTCTTCCAAAAATATTCTCTTCTTCAATCCAAAAGCCTAACATTCATGGTGCTAATCTTTTCTTAATAAACCTTCAGTGTTTGTTATTTGTGTCCTAATTTCCTATGTTCAGTTTTATGTTCCTAAAACCTTCTATAGACTTATGCTGCCTTACCCTGCTCTTCTTTCCACTTGGAATAATGCTTCATATTTAGTATTAACACTGAGAATATATTTATTTAGTCATTCCTGGTACATTTGATTATCAAAGTACAATTGATTCTTCTTTGAGACCTATCAAAAGTACACCTCTTTTCTGACACTCTCTCAATCATGCTATCCATAAGCCATCCTTTTGGTAACACTGAATTCACCCTCTTATGTTCCACTTGTCACATACCAGCTGGGCACAGATTTTTTTTTTTCTAGGTGATAGTGGGGATTCTTTAAGAACAGAAGCTAAGCCTTGTTCAAACTTGCATTCCCCACAATGCCAAGTGTAATACTTGGCTGAATTATTTATTAACTGAAGTAATGAAATAAATGAATCTCTTTCCAGAGAAAAGTTTTTCAGAGAGGTAATGGTACTAACTGAAAGACTGAAAGAACAAGGGATAAAGAAACTCCCCATCAAGACGGACTCTGAAAAACAAACTGAGGGTTCTAGAGGGGAGGGGGGTGGGAGGATGGGTTAACCTGGTGATGGGTATTAAAGAGGGCACGTTCTGCATGGAGCACTGGGTGTTATACACAAACAATGAATCATGGAACACTACATCAAAAACTAATGATGTAATGTATGGTGATTAACATAACAATAAAAAATTAAAAAAAAAAAGAAAGAAACTCCCCGTCAAGATTGGAGAATGGTAACACCAAAAACAACATTTTCTCCCATCACTATTTCATCTGTAGCCAGATCTACTTTGAAAGTGTATTTGGTCTTTCAACAGCTGAGATCAAAATGTTAAACGAGGTTGATGGTTAAACATTTTCGTCCATTTTATCATTTTCCCTGAATTTAATTTTCAAACAAACTAATAATATATTGGCACAAACCACTCACAATACTTGGATTTTAATTTTTGTCTTTAAAACTGTTTTCTATCAGAAAAAAATGATTTTTAGAACATTATAAAGTATCGATATATATTTCAACCACGAAACCTTTCTTGCCCTGTTAGTTTTGTTCTAGGTATTTATGGTTGGTGAACTTGATTTAAGATCAAAGAGTTAAAAAAAATCACGTAAATCGCTCCAAGAGCAATATCATATGCAGACTAACCTGTCATTTTGGTTCCTTCACACATTTTTAAAAGAATCAAATGCACAATGTGGTTTGGAAAGAAAAATGGTGTAAATGTACATTCCAGGGAAAAATCTACCACAGTCTTATTTGTCCTTGCTGAATTATTTTCTTGTTTATTTATTGTCCTACAAATTCATAAAATTCTGAGAAACCATGTGTAATAAAATGTAATTATAGAGTAACATGTCATTATGGAAAAATATGGTGCATAATTTGAACATTTTGCAGATTCTAAGAAGAATATACTTCATGTTATTCATGCACTTAAATTTCTTATTTTTCTATGCCTTGAATAGTAATGATTTTGTCCATCATTCATTCAACAAATATAGAAAGGATCTTCTAAAATTTTTCCTTTTCCTCATACACACCTACAGTGTGCTTTGCACACGCAGAATGTCGTACATGTTGCATAGTATGTAAGCTAAGGGACAGTGCAAACAATTATAACTTCCATGAATGACTACTTAGCAAAAGAACCACTGTTGGTAAGACTGGACCAGGGAGAAAATTTGTAAAATTTCGAGGTGCTTTTCCACTCCACCAGTATTCACAGAGAATACATCGCACAGAGTCCACTCAAGAGACACTGGTCAGGGCATGAAAGAAGCTGAGTGGAGAAGACAGTCTATATAAGAGGTTTACCATGAGTGGATGCTGATGAGCCAGATCTGGAAAGGGGAATTAATTGAAAGGAAATAAATGGCAAAAAGCCCAGAGACAATGGAAAGGAATACAAAGCAAAAGCAGGAGCCTAGAAGGTTGACAATAGTACCTGTGATTTTGGGGTGCATGCCCCCTCTTATTTCTATTGGTCCTGCCATGTGATATATTTGTGGGTATTCCTTACCGAATACTAGAAAACTCTCTAGACTAATTACCTGCATTATTACCAGATTTGTGGGGACAAGTTGATTTCCTAATTTGGCAGACAGGTGCAAGTAAACAATTTTAGAAAAGACTGCAGTTTAAGACTGAGAATAATTATGAGGCTTCTTGAATTGTTTCAAAGCAGCTAAATACAAAGACAGACTATATAATGAAATGAGGACCTAGCAGTTCATGGCAGGTACACAAGATTCTTTCCTTTACCACCAGAGCTGGGCCAAACTTTAAGTTTTATATCATCAGGTCTATTTTAGAGTTTTCCATTTGTACCACATACTCTCCTATAATGTTTATAGAAATCTCTTACGGATGGCACTGAATAAATATTTCTTTATAAGAGCCTGTCCACTTATAACTCTAACTCTGCCTACGTCTTAAATTTTCTCCTCTTAAATGTATTAAAAGCATAAGCTGCTATCTCATTTCTTCCTTCAAAATATACTTAAATTCCCTGTGATTCTCCTAATCTATAAAATGAGGATAAAAATAGTACCTGATCTACAGAATTGTTCTAAGGATTGTTAAATAAGCTAATATCAGCAAAAACACTTCAAAAAAATGTGTTAATATATAAACTCTATAAATTTTACTTTTTACTATAAACAAAATTAAAATTTTAATTTGTTTTATTTTTCATTTCTCCTTCGTTTGAATTTTATTACATTTTATTTTTAAGTATATTGGAAAGTTATGAGTAGATATTCGATGTCAAAAATTCACACATTACAGGGGCGCTTGGGTGGCTCAGTCAGTTAAGCATCAGACTCTTGATTTTGGTTCAGGTCATGATCTCAGGGATGTGAGATCGAGTCCCAGCCAGGCTCTGTTTTGGGCGTGGAGCCTGTTTAAGGTTCTCTCTCTGCTCCTTCCCCCCACCTCCTCTCTTCCTCTCTCTCAAAAAAGAAAAAAAATTCACACATTACAAATAAAATACACTCTTTTGGCCACCACCCACCCTGTTCTGTCAATGGTGACCACCATCACACTTTAGTACTGTATAACTTTCTTACATATTTTGACAAGATTAGCATATTGTATGTCAGATTGGCTCTGCAATATCCATTTTTTCTAATGCAAGTAGGGATTGAGATTTGTTTAAGTCAATACATAAAGATCTAACTTATTCTTTTCTAAACATTAGATATTGTGCCACTGCACTATTTCCAATATAATAATTTAATTACCAATTTTTCTATTAGACATTTAGATTGTTTTCTATTTTGTTCCACTATAAACAAAGCTGAAATACATAGGTATATGATTGCCAGTCATGAATCCTTTAAAATGCTTACCAACTATTTGTATTTCTCTATGGCCAAATATGCATTCCCAGACTGTTGCTCCTTTGATTTGGTTGTTTGATTTTTCCTTACTGAGTTATAGGTGTTCTATACATAATGTGGGAAATAAAGCATTACTTTTTTCTTTTTATGTTACAAATTCCTTTTCACAAACTGTTTTTTAGTTTTTTTAATTTAGATTTTTTTATTATTATGTTATGTTAATCACCATACATTACATCATTAGTTTTTGATATAGTGTTCCATGATTCATTGTTTGTGTATAACACCCAGTGCTCCATTTAAAATGTTTAATTTCGATGTCTTTGAAGTTATCCAAAAAAAACCTATTTTCTAAAAATCAATGTTATTGTCTTCTCTTTTTCATGTTTTATTAATAACATCTTTCTACTTTCTTGGATGTATTGCTATTTTTCAGGTTTCTTTGACTGTTTTTATATATAGTTCAATGATCTATCATGAGTTAAGACTTGTGAAGGATGTAAGATCTATGTCTAGATTTTTTTTTTGACATATGGATGTCCAGTTGTTCCAGGACCATTTTTGAAAAGACTATCTTTGCTCCATTGTATTGCCTTTGCTCCTTTGTTCAGAATCAGTTGACTCTATGAATATGGATCTATTTCTGGAGTCTCTGTTATGTTCCACTAATCACTTTGTCTCTTCTTTCACCAATTCCACACTCTCTTGATTACTGTAGTCATAGGAAGTCTGTAAGTCAGGTAGTGTCAGTCCTCCAACATTGTTGCTCTTATTCAATACAAGCTGGAGATTCTAGGTATTGTGCCTCTCCATATCAACTTTGGAATCAGTTTATCAATATCCAAAAAATAAAAACTTAATGGGATTCTGATTGGGATTGGTTTGAATTTATAGCTCAAGTTAGGAAGAATTGACATATTGACAATATTGAGTCTTCTTATTCATAAACATGAAATATCTTTCCATTTATATATTCTTATATGCTATTTTTTCCATTAAAGTCCTTAGCATATTAGTCATAGTTAAATCATGTTCTGAATCCTTCATTCATGCCATATCTGAGTCTGGTTCTGATGCTTACTCTGTCTTCAAACTGTGTTTTTCTGTGTAGTATGCCTTGTAATTTTTTGATGAAAGCCAGAGATGAGGTACTTCCACTCCCTGGGTGAAAGAAACTTCAAAAAATATGTCTTTAGTAATAAGGTGGTAAGTGTGGGGGAGGGGAAATGTGCTATAGTTCTATGATTAGCTTCAAGTCTCTTAGTAAACTGTGCCTCTTGGCTGTGAAATTCACAAGTGCTTCTTAGGTGGGACAGGATGGCTAGATGCAGGTGGAGTTGAGTACTTTCCTTCCCCCAGGTCAGTTAGGCCCTGATAAAACCTTAGGACATTAGGCTTTAGTTAAATAATTTCCCTGGAGGGTAGGCCTCTTTAAGAAGAACAGAATCCTCAGGGATGTTTACAAGTTATTCCTTTTCCCCTTCCCCTACTGGAAGCAAGAGGGATCCTTCCTTATCTTCACTCTTCAAACCTGGTAGAGCTCCAGGAGATAAAACTCACAAGTGTGCCCCCATCCCTGGAGTTTTTAATGCACAGATTTTTCCTGACTGAGTCTCTGGCAATTTATCAATTATAATTCAGGTTTTCCTACCTTGGTACTAGTTCCTACAGAGATTTCTGCTTAGGGATTTTTGCTCCATTTAAGTTGTGCCTATCTGTCTCTGTGTTTTGTCTACCTGTCTCTCTAACAATGGGGGCAGTTTGCCCTGTGACTTCATTTCTCCTATGGATCTAAAATGAGTTGAGTTTTCAGTGTGTTCAACTTTTTACTTGTTGTCAGGATGAAGTGGAGGCTTCTAAGCACCTTACATCCAAGACTGGATGCACAGTATCTCCCAATTTGCTTTATAAGTTATATTATTTAGCATCTAAAGATTCATGTCTGTCTGTTATCTTAGTGTGTGTTTCATGTTAACATTATTATTAATCCCTCTTTGTCCCTTTAAATATGCTTTGTCTTAAATTTTACCTTAACATTAAGAGTGCTATGTCTGTATTTTCATTTTTTGTTTTCTTATATCCTTCTATTTAGTAAGTCAACTTATTTAGTTCTTTTTTTAATTTTTTTATTAACATATAATGTATTATTTATTTTAGGGGTACAGGTCTGTGATTCATCAGTCTTACAGAGGTGGTGAGTGCATAAGTTAAAACTGTGGGATGTTGGGGGGCGGAGCAAAATGGTGGAGGAGTAGGAGACCTGGATTTCGTCTCCTCTCAGGAATTCAGCTGGATAGGGATCAAACCATTCTGAACACCTACAAACTCAACAGGAGATCAAAGAAAAGAATAGGAACAACTCTCTCATCAGAAAAGCGACCACTTTCTGGAAGGTAGGACGTGCGGAGAAGTGAATCCGAGGCGATATTCAGGAGGATAGACGGCGGGGGAGGGGCCTCCATCGGCCGCTTCTGGCAAGTGATAGAACCATGGAGCACAAAATCGGAACTTTTAAAAGTCTGCTCCGCCGAGGGACGTCACTCTGGTGGCTAAGTGGGGGGTGGAACCCTCCGGGACAGTGTGGTCTCAGGACCCTCGGGGTCACAGAAAGACCGGGGGTGCCTGAGTGTGGCAGAGCTCCCAGGTATCGGAGCAGGGAAGCCGGCTGCAGAGGCGGAGCCCAGGTGCGGGCTCTCAGCTCGGGGTTGCCATAAACCGGGATCCGCGGCACAGTCGGGCCCCTGCTCCTCCAGCAGGGACCCAACAAGCAGCAGATCCGGGGAGACTCACCTTCCTCCCCCGGGAAGAGCCATGGGGGAGTGCACCACAGGGAACTGCTGGGTTTGGAGACTCCACCCGGGGTCGGGTGCCAGAGAGAGAAACGCGCGGTCACAGGCCAGGTGAGCACGCAGTGCGGCCGGAGACCAGGGAGACAGGAGTGACTGATGGCTTTTCTCTGGGGCCTCACTAAGGAGTGGGGGCCCAAGTTCTCAGCTCCTCCGGGGTGGAGATTGGGAGGCTGCCATTTTCACTCTCCGCCTCCAAAGCTCTACGGAAAGCTTGCAGGGAACAAAAGCACCGGAGAGCAAACCAGAGCAGATTACTTAGCCAGGAGGGGGCAAGGGCGCGGCAATTCTGCCTCCGGCAAAGACATTTGGGAACCACAGCAACAGGCCCCTCCCCAGAAGATCAGCGAGAACAGCCAGCCAAGACCAAGTTTACCGATCAATGAGAACGGCAGAACTCCAGCGCTAGGGGAATACTGCACATAGAATTCATGGCTTTTTTACCATGATTCTTTAGTCTTTCAAAGTTAATTTTTTTTTAACTGTCTTTTTTTCTTTTTTTTTGAATTTTTCTTTTTCCCTTTTTCAACCAACATCTTATCAATCCCTTTTTTTAAAAAACATTTTTATTTTTCATTTTTAGAGTCATATTCTATCCCTTCATAGTAGTTACCCGTATTTTTGGCATATATATATAAGTTGTTCTCCCTTTAAAATTTTGAGATAGTTTCTTCTAACAGATTAAAATATACCCTAAATCTCTAGTATATGGTTTTTTCTACTCCCCTGCCCGATCACATTCTCTCCCTTTTTTTTTCTTTTTTCTCTTTTTTTAAATCCTCTTCTTTCTTTTTTCAAACAACTTCTTATCAATTACTTTTATAAAATTTTTTATAATTTCCATCTTTACACTCATATTCCATCCCTTCATCATATCAACCCTTATTTTTGTACATATATAAGTTTTTCTTTCTTTAAAATTTTGGGAGGCACTTTCTTCTAAAAGAACAAAATACACCCCAAATCTAGTGTGTGGCACTGATCTATATACCAGCCTGATCAATTTGGTCACATTCTGGTTTTTTTTGTTGTTGTTTTGTTTTGTTTTGTTTGTTTTTGTTTGTTTTTATCTTTATCTTTTCCTTTTTTTTCTTTTTCTTTTTTTTTTCTATTTCCATTTCTTTTTCCACTGCTTCAGGTCTTTTCTGATTGGTTTAGAGTATATTTTCTGGGGGCGTTGTTACTCTGCTAGCATTTTGTTCTCTCATTAATCTATTCTCCTCTGCACAAAATGACAAGACGGAAAAAATCACCTCAACAAAAAGAACAAGAGGTAGTACCGACTGCCAGGGACCTACTCAATGAGGACATTAGTACGATGTCAGATCTAGAGTTCAGAATCATCACTTTAAAGATACTAGCTGGGCTTGAAAAAAGCATGGAAGATATTAGAGAAACCCTTTCTGGAGAAGTAAAAGAACTAAAATCTAACCAAGTAGAAATCAAAAAGGCTATTAATGAGGTGCAATCAAAAATGGGGGCGCTAACTGCTAGGATAAATGAGGCAGAAGAGAGAATCAGTAATATAGAAGACCAAATGATGGAAAATAAAGAAGCTGAGAAAAAGAGAGAGAAACAACTACTGGATCACGAGGGCAGAATTCGAGAGATAAGCGATACCATAAGACGAAACAACATTAGAATAATTGGGATCCCAGAAGAAGAAGAAAGAGAGAGAGGGGCAGAAGGTATATTGGAGCAAATTATAGCAGAGAACTTCCCTAATTTGGGGAAGGAAACAGGCATCAAAATCCAGGAAGCACAGAGAACCCCTCTCAAAATCAATAAAAATAGGTCAACACCCCGACATCTAATAGTAAAACTTACGAGTCTCATAGACAAAGAGAAAATCCTGAAAGCAGCTCGGGAGAAGAGATATGTAACCTACAATGGTAGAAACATTAGATTGGCAACAGGCTTATCCACAGAGACCTGGCAGGCCAAAAGGACTGGCAGGATATATTCAGAGCACTAAACGAGAAAAATATGCAGCCAAGAATACTATATCCAGCTAGGCTGTCATTGAAAATTGAAGGAGAGATAAAAAGCTTCCAGGACAAACAAAAACTAAAGGAATTTGCAAACACAAAACCAGCCCTACAAGAAATCTTGAAAGGGGTCCTCTAAGCAAAGAGGGAGCCTAAAAGCAACATAGACCAGAAAGGAACACAGACAATATACGTTAACAGTCACCTTACAGGCAATACAATGGCACTAAATTCCTATCTTTCAATAGTTACCCTGAATGTAAATGGGCTCAATGCCCCAATCAAAAGACACAGGCTATCAGATTGGATTAAAAAACAAGACCCATCGATATGCTGTCTGCAAGAGACTCATTTTAGACCCAAAGACACCCCCAGATTGAAAGTGAGGGGGTGGAAAACCATTTACATGCTAATGGACACCAAAAGAAAGCTGGGGTGGCAATCCTTCTATCAGACTAATTAGATTTTAAACCAAAGACTCTAATAAGAGATGAGGAAGGACATTATATCCTACTTAAAGGGTCTATCCAACAAGAAGATTTAACAATTGTAAATATCTATGCCCCTAACATGGGAGCAGCCAATTATATAAGGCAATTAATAACAAAAGCAAAGAAACACATCAACAACAATACAATAATAGTGGGGGACTTTAACACCCCCCTCACTGAAATGGACAGATCATCTAAGCAAAAGATCAACAAGGAAATAAAGACTTTAAATGACACACTGGACCAAATGGACTTCACAGACACATTCAGAACATTCCATCCCAAAGCAACGGAATACACATTCTTCTCTAGTGCCCATGGAACATTCTCCAGAATCGATCACATCCTAGGTCATGAATCAGGTCTCAACCGGTACCAAAATATTGGGATCATTCCCTGCCTATTTTCAGACCACAATGCTTTGAAACTAGAACTCAATCACAAGAGGAAAGTCAGAAAGAACTCAAATACATGGAGGCTAAAGAGCATCCTACTGAAGAATGAGTGGGTCAACCAGGAAATTAAAGAAGAATTAAAAAAATACATGGAAACCAATGAAAATGAAAACACAACTATTCAAAATCTTTGGGATGCAGCAAAGGCAGTCCTAAGAGGAAAGTACATAGCAATACAAGCCTTTCTCAAGAAACAAGAAAGGTCTCAAGTACACAACCTAACCCTCCACCTAAAGGAGCTGGAGAAAGAACAGCAAATAAAGCCTAAACCCAGCAGGAGAAGAGAAATAATAAAGATCAGAGCAGAAATCAATGAAATAGAAACCAAAAGAACAGTAGAACAGATCAACGAAACTAGGAGCTAGTTCTTTGAAAGAATTAACATGATTGATAAACCCCTGGCCAGACTTATCAAAAAGAAAAAAGAAATGACCCAAATCATCAAAATCATGAATGAAAGAGGAGAGATCACAACCAACACCAAAGAAATACAAACAATTATAAGAACATATTATGAGCAACTCTATGCCAGCAAATTAGATAACCTGGAAGAAATGGATGCATTCCTAGAGATGTATCAACTACCAAAACTGAACCAGGAAGAAATAGAAAACCTGAACAGGCCTATAACCACTAAGGAAATTGAAGCAGTCATCAAAAATCTCCCAAAAAACAAAAGCCCAGGGCCAGATGACTTCCCAGGGGAATTCTACCAAACATTTCAAGAATTATTAATACCTATTCTTCTGAAACTGTTCCAAGAAATAGAAATGGAAGGAAAACTTCCAAACTCATTTTATGAGGCCAGTATTACCTTGATCCCAAAACCAGACAAAGACCCCATCAAAAAGGAGAATTACAGACCAATATCCCTGATGAACATGGATGCAAAAATTCTCACCAAAATACTAGCCAATAGGATCCAACAGTACATTAAAAGGATTATTCACCGCGACCAAGTGGGATTTATCCCTGGGCTGCAAGGTTGGTTCAACATCCACAAATCAATCAACGTGATACAATACATTAACAAAAGAAAGAACAAGAATCATATGATCCTCTCAATAGATGCAGAAAAAGCTTTTGACAAAGTACAGCATCCTTCCTTGATCAAAACTCTTCAGAGTATAGGCATAGAGGGTACATACCTCAATATCATAAAAGCCATCTATCAAAAACCTACAGCGAATATCATTCTCAATGCGGAAAAACTGAGAGCTTTCCCCCTCAGGTCAGGAACGCGGCAGGGCTGTCCACTATCACCACTGCTATTCAACATAGTTTTGGAAGTCCTAGCCACAGCAATCAGACAACAAAAAGAAATCAAAGGCATCCAAATTGGCAAAGAAGAAGTCAAACTCTCACTCTTTGCAGATGATATGATACTTTATGTGGAAAACTCAAAAGACTCCACCCCAAAACTGCTAGAACTCATACAGGAATTCAGTCAAGTGGCAGGATATAAAATGAATGCACAGAAATCAGTGGCATTCCTATACACCAACAACAAGACAGAATAAAGAGAAATTAAGGAGTCGATCCCATTTACAATTGCACCCAAAACCATAAGATACCTAGGAATAAATCTAACCAAAGAGACAAAGGATCTGTACTCAGAAAACTATAAAATACTCATGAAAGAAATTGAGGAAGACACAAAGAAATGGAAAAACATTCCATGCTCATGGATTGGAAGAACAAATATTTTGAAGATGTCAATGCTACCTAGAGCAATCTACACATTCAATGCAATCCCCATCAAAATACCATCCACTTTTTTCAAAGAAATGGAACAAATAATCCTAAAATTTGTATGGAACCAGAAAAGACCCCGCATAGCCAGAGGAATGTTGAAAAAGAAAAGCAAAGCTGGCGGCATCACAATTCCGGACTTCCAGCTCTATTACAAAGCTGTCATCATCAAGGCAGCATGGTACTGGCACAAAAACAGACACAGATCAATGGAACAGAATAGAGAGCCCAGAAATGGACCCTCAACTCTATGGTCAACTAATTTTCGACAAAGCAGGAAAAATTGTCCAATGGAAAAAAGACAGTCTCTTCAACAAATGGTGTTGGGAAAATTGGATAGTCACATGCAGAAGAAAGAAACTGGACCATTTCCTTACACCACACACAAAAATAGACTCCAAATGGTTGAAAGACCTCAATGTGAGACAGGAGTCCATCAAAATCCTAAAGGAGAACACAGGCAGCAACCTCTTTGACCTCAACCGAAGCAACTTCTTCCTAGCAACATCACCAAAGGCAAGGGAAGCAAGGGCAAAAATGAACTATTTGGACTTCATCAAGATTAAAAGCTTTTGCAAAGCAAAGGAAACAGTCAACAAAACCAAAAGAAAACCGACAGAATGGGAGAAGATATTTGCAAATGACGTATCAGATAAAGGGCTAGTATCCAAAATCTATAAAGAACTCATCAAACTCAACACCCAAAGAACAAAGAATCCAATCAAGAAATGGGCAGAAGACATGAACAGACATTTTTCCAAAGAAGACATCCAAATGGCCAACAGACACATGAAAAAGTGCTCAATATCGCTCGGCATCAGGGAAATCCAAATCAAATCCTCAATGAGATACCACCTCACACCAATCAGAATGGCTAAAATTAACAAGTCAGGAAACGACAGATGTTGGCGGGGATGCGGTGAAAGGGGAACCCTCCTACACTGTTGGTGGGAATGCAAGCTGGTGCAGCCACTCTGGAAAACAGTATGGCGGTTCCTCAAAAAGTTGAAAATAGAGCTACCATATGATCTAGCAATTGCACTACTGGGTATTTACCCCAAAGATACAAAAGTAGGGATCCGAAGGGGTACATGCACCCCGATATTTATAGTAGCAATGTCCACAATAGCCAAACTGTGGAAAGAGCCAAGATGTCCATCGACAGATGAATGGATATAGAAGATGTGGTATATATATACAATGGAATATTATGCAGTCATCAAAAGGAATGAGATCTTGCCATTTGCAACAACGTGGATGGAACTGGAGGGTATTATGTTGAGCGAAATAAGTCAAACAGAGAAAGACAGGTATCATATGATCTCACTGATATGAGGAATTCTTAATCACAGGAAACAAACTGAGGGTTGCTGGAGTGGGGGGTGGGGTGGGAGGGATGGGGTGACTGGGTGATAGACACTAGGGAGGGTATGTGCTCTGGTAAGCGCTGTGAATTGTGCAAGACTGTTGAATCTCAGATCTGTACCTCTGAAACAAATAATGCAATATATGTTAAGAAAAAAAAAAAGAAGAAGAAGAAAAAGAAGAAGAAGGTAGCAGGAGGGGAAGAATGAAGCAGGGGATATCGGAGGGGTAGACAAAGAATGAGAGACGATGGACTCTGAAAAACAGACTGAGGGTTCTAGAGGGGAGGGGGGTGGGAGGATGGGTTGGCCTGGTCATGGGTATTGAGGAGGGCACTTTCTGCATGGAGCACTAGGTGTTATGCACAAACAATGAATCATGGAACACTACATCTAAAACTAATGATGTAATGTATGGGGATTAACATAAGAATAAAAGAAAACAAACAAACAAAAAAAAAACTGTGGGATGTTGAACCACACTAGCTGACTCCAAATCTTGATTTTTGTAATTAATGGTTATATTAGCTAGGTGTAGTGGGAATACTGTCCCAACACATACCAAGAATAATGAAAGATTGCTATTTTTGAAAGAAGCTTAGAAGAGTAAAGAGCTCTGTAGTAGGTTCTGGTTGCAGTGAAACAGCCCCACTCCTTGGCCCATATGACCTAGCAGACTCTACAGTGCTAGAGGTAGTATGGTAGGAGAAGATGCCATGTGGAGTTTATGGCAAATAGCAATAAGAGATTTATAATGTAGATCTTTGGGGGTTTGGAGCAAGACAAGATAATGCCAGATAACACAGAGAATTAAATATCCTTTGAAAAACAGTTCCTGGCATCCTATTACACTGGTAGAAATGAAGCATCTTACCTTAGAACATCAAGTGATCATGCAGCCAGTGATGGATGTTCAAAATGAGTTGGGTCATGAGGCCCAACAGCAACAAGATGGCATAGTACATGCAAGATTGTATACAAGCAGGGATAACAAATAAACTGCATGAACAAAGAAACCAGTTCCCCATGTATCCACCACTGCTTTGGCTAGCACCACTAGCTATATGAGTGGTCTCTTTTGACTTGCTTGACAAAGAGGGAAAAGATCAAGATTTATTCATGAATGGGATAGCTAAGTATGTAAGTGTAAGCTGAAAGACAGTGCTCAGGGGAAATCCTCAAATGGACAAACTTTTGGACACTACACTTGGTCACACTGCTTTGTGTGGAAAGAGAAATTGGTTTGAGGTAAGAATATACATGGACTCATGGGAAATGCTCCATGTCTTGGCTTTTCAGCCAGGGACCTAAAAGCTAGAGCACAAGGTGTTCTGGAGAAGCAGCATGTATACAGACCTATGGAAGTAGGCTGGAAGTGTAAAGATTTTTGCATCATATGTCAGCACCAATTAGTGAGCACCCACCATGGAAGAAGCACTAAACAAGGAAGTAGACAAAATGACTCAGCCAGTGTTGTTAGCATTTACCATTGCCCACTCCAGTGTTGGCACAATGAATTTAGGAGATAATTAGTCATGTTTTCAGGAATGGAGGTCATGCCTAAAACCAAGCATTGGTTCCCACTCCCCAAGGCTGATCTATTATTATTGCTACCAAACGGCCAACCTGCTAGCAACAGAAACAAAAACGAAGCACCCAGTATAGCACCATCCTTTAAGGAAACTAAAAACCAGTTGTGCAATTTGGTTACGTTGAATACCTCCCACTGTGATGGGAAGTGATTCACCCTGCCCAAAATCAAAACATACCATAGGTGTGGATTTTCTCTTTCTGCCCACAGGATCTTGGCCAATAAACCTCCTAGATGCCAATCACTGCCTCAGAGTTCTACAGACTGAATGTTTGTATTCCCCCTCACTAAATCCATGTGTTGAAGCCTAAACCCCAATGTGATGGTATTTGGTGGTGGACCTTTGGGAAGTGATTAGAGAATGAGGGTGGAGCCCCCATAAATAGGATTAGTGCCCTTATAAAAGAGATCCCAGAGGGCTCCCTCCTTTCAGCATGTGAGGAGTCAGGGAGAAGACAGATGACCACCAACAAGGAAGCAGGCCCCTGCCAGACACAGAATCAGTAGGCCCTTGCCAGGCACAGAGCAGTAGAATCAGTTGATCTTGGACTTCTCATTCTCCAGAACTGTGAGGAATATATTGTTGCTGCTTAGAAGCCACACAGTCTACGATATTTTGCTATAGGAGCCTGCATTAAGACAAGAACCTATTTCCTGGGGAGACCAACCTAAGATATTTGGCATGGTCTATTTCTTCATTTGTAAAGTGGGGACAATCAGAATTAGGCAGATATTTAATTAGAACACAATTACATAATAGATAATTGAAGTTAGAATAATATCTAGTCAGTAGTAGTCGATAAATGTTGGTTCCTCTTTAGAAATGCACAGAAATGTTTGTTATTCATTTGTTTCTATTTTTTTAAAAGATTTTATTTATTTATTTATTTATTTATTTATTTATTTATTTATTTATTTATTTATTTATTTAAGAGAAAGAGAATGAGCAGAGGGAGAGGGACAAATAGACTGTGCACTGAGCCCGAGACTGATGTGGATCTTAGTCTCACGACCCTGAGATTATGACCTGAGCCAAAATCAAGAGTCAGATGCTTAAATGACTGAGACACCCAGGCACCCCTGTTTCTATTTTTTTAATAAGTGATTTACCACATTCACATTTTTTGGTGATGATTAATGCATTTAGACTTAATTCAGTCTAATAAGGGAGATATTAGGAACATGGAAAACTATGATGCATATGTTGAACAAACATCTTTCAATGCTTAGTACTGTGCTCAACATTTTGTACAGATAGATGAATAGGATCCAGCACATGTCCTCAAGAAAAATGCATTCTAGTTAACAGTGTTTCTTAATTTTTTTCAAATGGAACACTGTATAAAATACTGTACTTTCATAAAATAATATACATAAACCATTATAAAAATGCACTCTGATATTTTAAATTTCATTGCATTCTATTCTATTCTGCTACATTTTTTAATGTCCCACTACACAAGGTTTATGTGAGTTATGAATGGGTTACTATTCACAACTTGAAAACATTGGTCCAAGTGAGAATATGATAAGCATTATAAGAGAAGTATAGGCAAAACTTTCTATGAAATCAGAAAGTGACACAATTATTGCCATCTGTGAGGTCATAGGTCTCCATGAGAAGTGGCATAAGCCCTCAAAAGATAACATTTAGGGTATACAGACATAGAAGGGCAGGCATTCCAGGTGGACAGAACAGTGTAAATAAAGACAGAAGGGCACAAAAAGCATGGCACATGCGTCCATAATAGTGAGTAGTAGAATGCAGTGAGGTTGATAAAAAATGCTGAGAAATCGATCAGGAAATGTTTGGTGGAGTCAACTGGACACTGAATGTCTGCCTAAGGCATTGGGATTACATTCTGTAGGCAGCACTAAGCAGAGAAAGGTTTTAGTCAGACCACTGCTCTGGGAAGATTAATCTTGCAGTAATCTCTAAAATGAGTAGAGGGCAAGTTTAAAGGCTTGGGGGCTAGTCTGGGGGCCACTGCATTTTTCTTGTGAGAACTAAGGGGGTCTTAACCCAGAAGTGTGTTTCCTGGCTTTTTCTTGGGTTTGGGACAAAATTCCTATGACAGCCCACATATGATTTGACTTTGTCTACCTCTCCAGCCTCAGCAGGTGTTATCCCTCCACTGTACCCTATACTCCAGCCACACTGGCCTTTCAGTGCCTTGGATGCTTCCCACTTTGTCCATCTCATGACTTCATACATGCTGTTCCCTCTCCTTGGACCATACCATGTACTGCCCACCCATCTCTCTAGTGCCCACCATCCTTAGGGGTAGGCTCAATGCCACTGCCTCATTATTAGTCCCATTCACAGATGAGAACACCAAGGCCTGGAGGGGTTTGTAACTTGCTTAAGGTTATGCAGCTAATAAATGGAAAGCTAGCTTTCATATCCAGGAAGTCTGTTTACAGAGTGACATGAGATGGTTACTTCTTGGACATATTTGGATTTTCAGGGGAACCAGACATCTGCCAGAAGCAAAGGCTACTCTCGACACAAGCCGTCTTTCCAAGGCTCACAGTCATTTCCCTCCGTATTTCTCCTCCAGCTTCCTATCTCTTTTCTGATTGGCAAATCCTCACCATACCCTCTGAACAAAATTCTGGATGGAGTCAGGCCGAATGCATAGTTTATCACCTATGTCCCTGTTGAGCTAGAGTCCCCTCCCCCCCCCACTAGGCCACATGGGCACATGGCCGTGTGAGTACTACAGTGTCAGCTAAAAGCTGATATTGAGTAGAGTGGGCATGGGCCTGATATATTAAATACCCATTACACAAAGTAGAAAACTGACAATCACATATGCTCAGTGATTATCCAGAGTCTCATGCTGATATTTTGATTCTTTTTAAATCTTACCATAACTTTTTTTTTTTAATTGCACTGTTTTTCTCTCTAACCTGCCATCTTCTTGAGTGTACTGCTAATTACCTTGCTTTTTCCATCATGCAGACCAGGAACCAGAAACTTACATAATAATTATTTTCCTTCACCTTCTTAAAATTAAAACACAACTTCGTGAAATAAATAAATGTTCTGAAGTGATTATGGCCAGCCCTTTCTTTCTCCACAGGAGACAAACCAATTTCCTTTTGATTAAGTTTGTTTATGTCTTTTATTATAAGCTTTCTGTCATGCATGATAGGTTAAAAAACATCCTATTTAGTTTCTTTTCTACATCCCCTCTTTCCCACTGGTTTTAGGACAAATAATATGGGCACAGAAACAGAGCCCAATTGTCAAGAGATTTTTAACAAGATAACATAGTGCTGTGGGCTTGGAGTTGGACAAGCCTGGGTTAAAACTTGTCTCTTCCCTCCCTGGTTCTGTGATCTGGAGGGTTCCTAAGTGCCATGAGGTTTTCCATCTTATGTGTCATTTGTAAAATTCTGAATGACCTGACAAATGATATTATTGAGTCATTAGATAGAATTATTACTGAGTGATTATTCTGAAGATTAAATGAGATAATATATTTAAAGCATCAAGAAAAATTCCTAACACAGATTCAGTACCAATTATATGGTACTTAGTACTATTAGTACTAGCATTTTTATAAATAAATTAAAGATTACAGGTAGGAAACATGCTATCCTTTGATAAATAAAGTATGTGCTTGATTTACTTCTATATATTTTCAGTTTACTAGTTGCGGTCTTTGTGATGGTATGTTCCAAACACGGATCATTGTTTCCAAAGTCCTCACATCATTTTGTTTATTTATTTTTATTTATTTTTTATTGTTATGTTAATCACCATACATTACATCATTAGTTTTAGATGTAGTGTTCCATGATTCATTGTTTGCGTATAACACCCAGTGCTCCATGAAGAACGTGTCCTCTTTAATACCCATCACCAGGCTAACCCATCCTCCCACCCCCCTCCCCTCTAGAACATTTTAAAGTTTTATTGGGTCTGATATGTGTTTATCTTTCTCATACAAAAATCATTTCAAAAATTAATAATGAGTCCATGCAAGTGAGATTAGAATTTATATACTTAAGTACAAACTAAGAAAATAATGAAGGCAATCAAACCTGGTTTTACTCCAGCTTTGGCATTTACTAGCTGACCCACATCTAGTCACTAAACTTCCTGCAGATCCAGTTTCCATTTCTGCACAATGCAGATAGTGATGAAACATGGCTTTTTCTTTGGGCTACCTGGACAGGAGCTTATGACTGGGCTACCTGGACAGGAGCTTATGACTAGGCTTCAAAGAGTCTATTAATCCTGAATTATATGTAGTATTTTGATGTTTGGGCATGTGTGTAAAATGGGGAAGGGGAAAGGTCTATAGGAGTGCTATCCAACAGATATATCAATAGATACAGCCACATATGCAATTTTTTGCTTGTAGATCTGGAAAAGTAAAGAGAAACTGTAACATTTACTTTATATATACTTTATTTAACTCAATATATCAAAAATATGATTTTTTCAACATGAAATTGACATAATTATTAACTACAGATTTTATATTCTTATTTTTATTTATTTTTTAAAGATTTTATTTATTTGAGAGAGAGACAGAGATAGTGAGAGAAAGTATGAGCAGGGAGGAGAGGGAGAAGCAGACTCCCCGCTGAGCAGGGAGCCCAACGCAGGGCTCGATTCCAGGACCCTGAGATCATAACCTGAGCTGAAGACAGACGCTTAACCAACTGAACCACATAGGTGCCCCAACAGATTTTGCATTCTTTTTGTTTGTTTGTTTAAGTCTTTGAAATCTGGGGTATATTCTATACTTACAGCATATCTCAGTTGTGCTATATCTTCACTGGAAATACTTGGCCTATAATTAGATTTTATGAAAAATGGATTCACATACTCAAGTTATTCCAGAGTTAAAATTTTTTTCACTAACTAGTTAAGTATTATTTTTTACATTAAATGTAAATTAATTGTTATTAAATGAATTAAAAATTTAGTTCCTCAGCCATGCTATCTACATTTCAGTGCTCTGTGGGCACATGTGGCTACTACCTACCTTTTTGGAGAGCACACTTTGGTCGCTTTCAACAGATTTAAAGAGATAGGTAACACCTTCCCTCCAAAAAATACACTGCACAACGTAAGCCTCATCATACTGAATATTTCTCAGACAAGTTTGCTTTTCCAAATTGTGAAATAATTGTTTCTTATTGAAAGAACAGCTATATTCTTTTGGCAAAGTCAGCTTTTTAGAGAATACTTACATATATAGCAATACATAAGGCCCCAGAGCCAGCAGTAGACAGATAATAGGGTCAATTTTCATAGCTCTCAGACATTTGATATCAAGTTCCTAAAAATATTAACAGACATAAACATTTCAACACTAACCAAAACTTTTAACAACAAATATAATTTAGAGGACTTATAACAAATTGACAACTATTTAATTATTTCCAAGATGTTAAAAACAAAGATAATTGTTGAGATAATATCATCATTCTTTTATTTTATTTTAGAGAGAGAGAGAGGCAGAGGGAGAAGCAGGCTCCCCACTGAGCAGAGAGCCCGATGCGGGACTCGATCCCAGGACCCTGGGATCATGACCTGAGCCGAAGGCAGAAGCTTAACCATCTGAGCCACCCAGGCGCCCAATATCATCATTATTTTAAAAAGCAAAGGGTGATGGGGTACAAGTGGGATGGGATTGTAGTCCCAAATAGTGGTAAGAATTAGTAGTCAGCAAAAGGGTGGTTCTTCTCTGGAAAGGTCTGCTGGAAAACTCATATTGACAGTGCCTTTCTTATTGCTTTATTTTTCTAAAACTTAATAATAGAAAAAAGTACAACAGAAAAAACATGTGAGGATGTAAAACTTAAAGCAGTGTATTTCAATCTGCATATCTGGACCCATTAAAGGGTTGGAAAAGCAGCATGTTTGGTTTTAAAGAAAAGAAATAGACTAAGTGACTAGAATGGCAACCGTGAAAGAGAGAGAGAGAGAAGAAAAAAGAAAGAAAAAGAAAAAAGAAAGGATTATTTTTGTTTCATGAAGTTCTTTTCTTTCTTAGTTTTGGTCGGTGTATACCTTTATTGGGTCGTGAATGGGACGTACTTTTTAATATAGATCCCAGTCAAATTATTTGGAAAACACTGGTCTAGAAAAAAGCACAACAAAACCTATTTTCAAAAGACTCCTAATTTTCATCATTAGTACCAATAACAAACTGAGTGAAAGAATGGAGGCAGATCAATTAATCTTTTGTTCTTGTAAAATTTTTTATTATTATTATGTTATGTTAATCACCGATACATTACATCGTTAGTTTTTGATGTAGTGTTCCATGATTCATTGTTTGCGTGTAACACCCAGTGCTCCATGCAGAACGTGCCCTCTTTAATACCCATCACCAGGCTAACCCATCCCCCCACCCCCCTCCCCTCTAGAACCCTCAGTTTGTTTCTCAGAGTCCATCGTCTTTCATGGTTCGTCTCCCCCTCCGATATCCCCCCCTTCATTCTTCCCTTCCTGCTAGTTCTTGTAAATTTTTTTATCCATGAAGTGGGTACTATATTATCTGCTCCAGCAAATGAAAGAAATGTTAAACCTTGCAATACAGTCTTTAAGGTGTCAAATAAATATGAGATCTTATATAAGTCTCAAACAGCTTGAATTTTTGCCAATTATGACGGTGAACTCTTGGCATCATGGGCTGCTAAGCTTCTCACCAGTAATCAGTTCCACAATTCAGGTGGGGTTTAGAATGAAGAGTTGCTGCCCAGATGATTTATTGATGAATATGACTTTATTTCTCTCTTATGTCTGAAACCAAAATTCTCAAACCATATATTTTTTTCCATGTGTATTATTCATTGGAATTAATGTATTTGGGCATTCTACTAGATACTTGTATCAAGTTGAGTATATAATGGATAAAATGCTAGAAAAATACATTGAATATGTAGAGCAAATCTTAAAATTAAAAAAAAAACTTTTTCAGTTATTAAGTAAAAAAACCTCTAAACTATTTTAAATATGAGCCAAGTTTGAATGGAAAGCAATGGGCTTGAGGAGCACACATCATGAGCTTTGGAAGAACCTTCCGGTTTTCATTCTAGCCTTTTTACTAAGCCCTTGCAGGTTGCTTTCCCCCAAATCCCTTTTGCTTTTCTAAAAAATACAATTTTCTTCTGTAAGGCATTTCCTAAACTGAAAAAAAAAAGAAGTTTGTCTATTGCCGATCCAGTCTATCCCCTTGATTTCACAGTCAGAAAACAGTGTTGGAGAGATGAGGGTTACCCAGTTAGCTCTTGAGCCAAAAGTAAACTCTGATCTGCTCTAGCTCACCAACATCCTTAATCCAGGATGGAGAGAGAGCACATTCTCCCAATGCCTTTTACATTAAGTGCACATTGTGGACAAGGTTGGTTCAAGGCACCATTAATTCAAATTTCTATACACTCAGTATTTTACTTGGAAAAACAGAGCTTGAGTTCCTTGACATGGGGAGTGATCTTTTCTTGATGCTTCATAGGAAGTTTGTCTTATTTTTTAAACTCTTGTTAGTGGGCTGGATCTATGTACTGATGGATTAAAATCAAAGTACATAAACTTATTGAGTCACTATGTTGAACACCTGAAAGTAATGTAATGTTGTGTGTCAACTATACTAAAAAAAAGTAATAAAAGGACAAGAGCAAAAGTTGAATAGTGTGAAATCAATGTAAAGAGATCAAGGAAAGGTGAATTCTCTCTCAGAAGGTTGACATTTACTCTTCAGACAGCTTTGGATTCTCTGCAGCTGTGGCCGTGGCCGTGGTTGGAGTTGTCCAAACTTTCAGGGGTATCTCCAAAAGTATTTTGACTCTGAGTTGTCAGGAATTTTGGCTTCTATCTACTGTTATCTTCAAAGGCATTTGCAGTAAGAATTTCCATCCCCAATTTTGGAATCCTTGAAAACATCTCGTCTATTTTTGCCCTTTGCTTTGGTAACTTGGAATGTACTTACACCAGTCACAATCTCGCAAAACATCAAGGGGGAAACTAGGAGATTATTTACTGTCCAAACTTTGTGTTGGAGAGCAGTTCTTTCACTCTGAAAGTGATCATGACGAATTCAGTACTCTGATAAAAGCTGTCATCCTGGAGATACTTCAGAAGGATCATGGCCTTTAAAACTCTAAAACCTGTCTGGCAGACAGATGTGCAGACATGTTGTTATTTGTACCTGCTCATGACCTGGTCTGGACTGGCCACTCCTCATGAACTCAAGTTCACCAGACAGTGTCTAAAACCTATCACTTTCACTTAGATGTCAAAAGTTTTGGGGCACCTGGGTGGCTTCCTACTCTGCAGGAAGCCTGCTTCTCCCTCTCCCACTCCCCCTGCTTGTGTTCCCTCTCTTGCTGTGTCTCTCTCTGTCAAATAAATAAGTGAAATCTTTAAACATTTTTTTAAAAAGTCAAAAGTTTCAATTCTCTCTTTTATAAAAGATTTTATTTATTTATTATTTATTTATTTATTTATTTATTTGAGAGAGAGAGAGAGAGAGAGAGAGCACAAGCAGGGGGAGCCGGAGAATCAGACTTCCTGCTGAGCAGGGAGCCCGACGTGGGGCTCAATCCCAGGACCCGGAGATCACGACCTGAGCTGAAGGCAGACGCTTAACTGACTGAGCGACCCAGGTGTCCTCAATTCTCTTTCTTATTCCAGAACTATCAGAGATTAAAGGCTCAACTTTGATAAAGCTTTAAAGAACAAAACCAAAGATGAACACAAACAACAACAAGGAAAGTATGGAAGCATTTCCCTATGGTCCTATTTGGTTTGACTTCAGCACTACAAAAAGTCTCATTTTTCTCTAAAATTTAGTGGTCACCTACCTCTTTCATTCAGCATCTGTTCATTGTTTATAATAGTAACCTCTTGGTGAACACTGTCCTTTAGGCTTGTTATATTTGTTTTTAATCTACCTTTATTTTTGATAATGCTATAGTAAATAAATGAGAGAGAAAAATATAATTCAAAAGATTAAAAAAGTCTCTTTCACCTTGTTTCCAAGTGTGCAAATAAACCACCCAAGTAAAAGGTCACATTTTTAATACTTGTGCTAACATGCCATCTATTTTATAGAACAAGACCATACTATATCTACTTTTTTTTTTTTTACCAAGTTGACATCTTTTTTTTTTTTTTTTTTTTTAAAGATTTTATTTATTTATTTGAGAGAATGAGATAGAGAGAGAGAGCATGAGAGGGGGGAGGGTCAGAGGGAGAAGCAGACTCCCTGCTGAGCAAGGAGCCCGATGCGGGACTTGATCCTGGGACTCCAGGATCATGACCTGAGCTGAAGGCAGTCACTTAACCGACTGAGCCACCCAGGCACCCCCCAAGTTGACATCTTTGACATCTTTCCAGGTAGGATTATTTAGGTTAAATGAATATGAAGCTTCAACTTGCTCATCTAGAAAATGGGAATTTTATCTATTGTTGGATGAAATGAAATAAGCTGGAACCCAGGCTTGCAAATCCCCCAAACAGACAATACCAGTTAAGCCACCGAGCTTATTTCATAAACATATGCGAAACAACTTATTTCTTGGAAATGCCTCTGAAAATCATAAATAAAACCTAAGTCATTTTCGTAAAATGATATAAGATAATCACTTTTAATCAATCCTCTGCTGCCTGGAAACTCCTACTGGATTAACCAATGAGTAAGAAGTGAAACCACTTCCTCATTTTCACTTTCTAAGCCTTCCCATAATGTCATGACTCTGACTTTCATACCACTTTCCCATTAGAAATCTCCCTGTTCACAAACAGTCTTATTTCTCACTCCATAAAGCATTCATATCAGGTAAAGCTCTCTAAATTTTCTTTTAAGATACATAATTGCTGAGTGCATTATACCTAGTATATAGTAAGCTCTCAAACTCATAAGTACGTTCATTATTATTATGGGGGAAAATAGTAAAATCCAGATGTAATAGCCATTACTTGTTTCAATATATGCTATTGCTTGTTTATGGGATCATAATACATTTTGCACAAAGTAGGTACAGCTTGTTTTCCATGAAAAGGATCTATAGAAACCAGTCTTTGAGTCATTGCATCTTTGTCTTCCATTTGCCCAGCTATGTGTAAATAAATGTATGTAGAAATTGTATATTTGTTGTAAAATTACATACCAGCTCTTTTCCCAAAGAGAGGTCAAGAGGCTTTATTTCTACAGGAGACACAAGCTGAGTAAAGCCCTAGTCTCAGTATCATTTCAGAAACACCTAAGGCAGCAGGGCTGGAAGATTCCGTGATTGCCCAGTACATCCCCTGTTATCATTTCTAGAGTCATGGTTTTAAGGTATTTTCTGAGTTTTTAGCCAAAATAACAAAGTAAAACTACACTAAGAATCACATATGTCCTTTTTTAAAAGGTTAGTTGGATTTCCAAAATAGAAGTAGAAGTAGTTGGATTTCCAAAACAAAATCTAACTACATTGCTACCTACCTAGCCTTTTATTTGCTCTTTAACTGATGCCTTGTTTTGGTATGTTTTGCTCTTTCTTCTCTCTTGCCTTGACTCTGGCCAATACAATAATTACTTGTCTGATATAACTTATCAGAGAGAAGGCAAAGAGGGAAAGTCCTATTGTAAACATCCCCCAAACATGCTAGGACCTCAATTTCTGGGACATAAAAAATCTTCTGCATAGATAATAAAGATTGAAAGATGCAGCCCTCCGCTTTCCTTCTGGCCATAAGACCTGGCACGAATCACTCATCATTTCTGGGAAACTCCATGGCTGGAGGAGAGATCTGTTACCAGGTCCTTCTCTCTCATGCTGACCCCATGCCGGCAGACAAGTCCCTTGAACAGATTGTACCAGCCTGGTGCCAGGTAGTTGTCTTTTGATTCCTGTTCCTGCAGATCCCCTGCTTCCTGCAGGGATGCAGGGTGTATGCATTCCTGCTCTGAAACCCAAGTGCAGAGGGCCAGCACGCCAGGAAGCCTCCCACCACCTGCAGCCCTGTGGTGTAGATTTCAGGCGAGCTCAAGCTGCAGGTTTTCCTGCTTAAGGATCATTTGAATGAAGTCTTAAATGGAACGATGCTATTTCACAATGAAAACTGATTTTGTTTGGGTTAATCCACGTGTCAATTCTGGATCACTTGGAATATTTATCACAATTATTGAGGTGTTTCCCAACAATTTCATGCTCAGTTGGGCTTTTACGTATTTCCTTTTTTTTAAGATTTTATTTATTTATTTGACAGAGAGACAGAGAAAGCACAAGTAGGCAGAGCAGCAGGCAGAGGCAGAGGGAGAAGCAGACTCCCCGCTGAGCAGGGAGCCTGATGTGGGGCTCCATCCCAGGACCCTGGGATCATGACCTGAGCCAAAGGAAGCTGCTTAACCAACTGAGCCACCCAGGCGCCTGGCTTTTACGTATTTTCAAAGTTTTGTGTTGTTTTCCTCTTTTGTTTTGTTCCCCTATAAATGAAGATAGTTTCATGTCTGGGACAAACATACTGCCATGCAAATAGACCCGGAATAACAGAGGGAGGCGCTCAGATAAACCATCTTGGCCTATTCCCTGAGACTCCCAATTTGGCCCTGCTGCATTAAAGAAGGATTTACAGAGACTGCATTCCCGGGCCACACGAGTTGCTGAGGCTGCAGTTAGGAAGCCAGCTCCACATGGTTAACGTAGGGCACGAGGTAGAAGAGTGACAACCACCCAACAGCCTATCAAACCTCAGTCATTGGTAACCAGGGGGTGATGAATGCAGGGTGCCTCTTGTCTCAAGCTCACATCTTGAACCCCTCGTGCAAGGTTTAAGATGTGCTCATTCAGGAGGTGAGAGAATAGTAAGTTAGGCTGGTGGCGTGTTTCAGTGGGCTGGTCCATGCAGCGCAGCTTGGGAGGAGCACAGATTTTTGAGCACACAGCTCAACAGAAGAAGAGCATCCGGGTGTTCTTTGTGTACTGCAGATGGGAGAAGGGTAAGAACAGAACGCCAGGACGACTGCCAGTCCCTCAAATCTGTCGTGGCTGGGGACGCCTGTGTCTGAGTCTGCACTGTGCTTGTGTTCTCAGGACATGTCAGCTCACTCCAGAAACAGTAACTCACTGCTTCTATGTCCTCACTTCCTAGGCTGCTGGCCCCAGAGATGCCCATTGCAGGGAATGCCAAGCTGGGGCATTGGCTGTGCACCTTCAAACCCAGCCACATGCTGCTTCTTAGGTGAACACAGACAAGAAGACGCTATCTCTGACAATCGCAGACCTGAACTTCTTTACCTGATGGTGGCTCCTTGGGAGGATGCCTCCCAACACTCAGAGGACTACCTTGTAAATATTCATGATTTATAATTTCCCTAGTTCTTTCTCTGCCTTCAAGTACAAGTAAAGATTAGAAAATTCACTTCATCTCTAACTTGTTACCAAATGCTGAAAATATGGATCGAGCTTTGAGATCCTCAGGAAAAAAAAAAAAAAAAGACCATTTTCTTAGATGGGATTTTTTTTCCTTCCTTCTACTCAAGAAATCATGAATCATAGGAATTAGTTAATATTTCAAAGATATGTATTACCATTCTTTTCCCAAAGCATGATGAAATAGTGATTCTCAGTGCATCTAGAGTAGTATAGAAACAGGTTTCTAGAGAGGATGTTAGCCATGAACATTTGAATTTCACTAGCTGAATATAATGAGCTATAAAGGATTCAATTTGTCTATGTCACTTTCGCCTGGGCTTCTGTTTAACCTTGGTGACCCATAGGTGAATTAAAATGCTGTACCAACATCTTTGACCTTTATATATGCATGAATTGTAAACCAAACACTTGCGTGTATTACTACTGGGACTCATTTAAAAATATACATGTGTACATAATTTCTGTGTGTTAGATTTTCGATTTTTGTGAACTCTATGGGTAAAAAACAAGAAAGATGAAATTAAGATTTTTAACGTATTATGAAAACCAGTAGCTTCACAGCTCACTTTGGTAAATTTGTCTGACCCTTCCATTTTATTAATTATAATGGCATGGATCAGATATTTTCTTTGATATTTATTTACTGAATGTTACCAAAACTATTGTTTGAAACTATACAAATGCTACTTTTATTTTTCTGTTACTCATTAGGGTGTTTGTTCAGTATTCTTAAATATGTATAATTTTGCTATACTTTTTATCTACTTTATACAGGATTTTTATTTTTTATTTATTTTTAAAAAGATTTTATTCATTTATTTGATAGAGAGAGACACAGCGAGGGAGGGAACACAAGCAGGGGGAGTGGGAGAGGGAGAAGCAGGCTTCCTGCCAAGCAAGGAGCCCAATGGGGGCTTGATCCCAGAAGCCCGGGATCATGACCCGAGCTGAAGGCAGACGCTTAACGACTGAGCCACCCAGGCGCTCCTATACAGGATTTTTATAAGTCGAGCCCTATATAATGATGGCTGATGATTCAAAAAAGTTTGTGTAATTATTGATTTATTTTCATAGAAGTTCAATTTATACAGTTTTAAGAAAATGCAATGCATGTGTTACCACCACTTTGAGGTGGCAACCATTACACTTTATGGACTTTAGGCAGCAATTAAGAGGAATTATTTAAAACAGTTTTTTTTTTTTCTCCAGACCTTGAAAATAAGGAATACTTCATATCACCTAGATAGTGTGCTAAGTAATATTTCTTGGACTTTCATTATCACCCTGTACCACATTTTGGTCTGTGATGATTGGCACCTAATTCAGCAGGATGAATCCACATTGTGCTAAGACCAGGGATTTAGGCTGGATGCAGAACTGGATCTAATCACTCCAATTCTCTTTCCTATGCTCTATTATGCAATGGTAAGCCACACACAACCAAGTGAGGATCCTGATTTTGGCTTCCTCTTTGTATTCATTCCCACTACTTCTGCACATCCGGGACACTCATTCTTTGCTGCCTTGCACTGGACTCCTTGCTTCGATTTTTTTTTCCTTTATATGATAGCCAGAGTGATTCCCACAAAAGGAAAAAAATTGACTGTTTGCTTTTGAGAGTGTTGCAGTGGCTTGTCTTTTCCCATACGACAAAGTTTAAACCTCCTAAAATGGAATACGGGTCCTCCCTGAGCTGCTCCTTGTCTACCTCTGCATTTTCATCCAAGTCTGCCTCCTTTAAGAAAATTAGGGAATGACACTTAGCTATGGATATAAAAACCATATGAGGCATCTATGAATTGACCGTAGGGACAGGACAGATATTAAGATTTTCCCATGTGCCATAAATACAGAGCAAACTCTCCCTCCCATTTCTTTCTTCTCACCTTTCCCCAAAACATTACTATTCTTGAAGATTGCAGGCTCATTTTTTATATATCTACCATATATGTGTCTATGCATAAATAAGATAGACTATACCCAGTTTTACAATATAATTCATGGTGTCCTTTCCAAATTTTTTTTCTTTTTTGGTTTTTAGATGGAAAGAATTAAATATCCCACAATTCATGGTATACTATTTGTCATCAGCCTTCCTATTTCATTTTAATATTCCTTCTCTCCATTCCCCATCCCCACATGAGCCCCTGCTTAAATGCACGTGACATTAAAGAGGCTTTTGTAAAACACGTACACTGAATAGGGTTTTAAATAGAGTAATAAAGGAAGTTTCTATGAAGCAGAAACATCTGGATAAGAACTTAACCAGGGGAAGAGTTTGTCATAAGGTGGTCTGGGGAAAGAGTATCATTGTAGAGAATAGACAGTGCAGAGGCCCAAGCACCTGGAGCTATGCATTGGGAAATGCCTGCACCTATGTCCAGGTGGCGTAATGGCATTAAGGGAATGCTCAGTGGAACATCAGAAAGACCAAGGGCCTGTGAGACCACACTGGGACATTACATTACAACAGAGACCTGGAATTAGAGCAATGGATCCACTGGTCTCAGAGAGAGGTGGATTTAGGCCAAAACTCCTCTCTGATGTGGGGCCACAGTGGCTTTGTGAGTCTCTGGCAGTTTGTTGTCCCTTAAAGTTCCATTCTGATGACCCCCAACAAGACCAGGTATTCCCTTTCCTTGGTGCTAACTGACAGATAACTGCAGATCCTTCTGGAATAAGTGCAGAGACAATTCAGAGTACAGTTGACCCTTGAACCACATGGTTTGAACTACAGGCATTCACTTACACGTGGATTTTTTACAGTACTGTATTATAAATGTATTTTCTCTTATGATTTTCTTGACATTTTCTTTTTTCTAGCTCACTTTAATGTAAGAATGCAGTATATAGTACTTATACAAATTATGGGTTAATCAGCTGTTCATGTTGTCAGGGAGGCTTCAGATTAACAGGGAGGCTTCAGATTAACAGGGAGGCTTCAGATTAGCAGTTAAGTTTTGAAGAAAGTCAAAAGTTATATGCAGATTTTCAACTGTGCGGGGGATCGGCACCTCCAACACCACATTGTTCAAGGGTCAACTGTATATACTGGTACCTACGCTGAAGGGCCCTTCCTTTAAGGGGCGTGGCATCCTCCTCATTTGAAGTGCTATTTTTAAACTGTGTTTGCTGCAGACTGGGTAAATTGATGTGAACATCCTCCGTGGTGCTTCAAATTATGTGTCTGCACTTCACATCTCAAAAATATTTATATAAAACAAAAACTTGGTAGTTTACCCATGTACTTTATCACCACAGACCCCTGCGTGACAAAATGTCCACTATGATTTTGCACCACCTCCTCTGTGACATCTCCCACTCTCAGATCCATTATTCCTATAGAGATCATGATGTCAGCCTGGATTCATCTTCCACCATCATCTTCAGCCCAGAGAGGGCACCACCACAGGGCTTTTCAAGAATTTCAGTGAACCTCTTCCTAATGCATTTCTTAATGTTGAGGAGAAAGGAATGTTCTCCAGAGCTTTTAAAAATATGTGATAGAGGAATTGAAGAAATATGTACATAATCCATCCAATCCAACATTCTTAACTCTCTGAGCCTTCAGACATCTTCCTCCATAGTGTGTCAACAAAGTTCCAGGATGGCACTTCATTGGCCATAAGCCAATGAGTTGAGCCTAGGAAACTACAAACAAACTTAGCCACTCCTAGGTGCTTAAATCAACACATTAAATTCCAAATTTCAGGTAAGCCTATTTATATCAGTAAATTTAGCCAGATTGGAACTCAAAATTTTATCCTCCTTGTTTTATCACTTAAGACTATTCCCATATTTGCTCTCCAGATTCCCACTGGTACAATTTGCGAGGTCCTACAAGTCTTCCCAAGATTAGGCTTCACTAGGTCTGGGTTCTTCTGGGACACATCTCTTTATGGAACTGCAGTCAGGAAGGAATGGTGGAAATGAATTCTGAAGACAAGCAGCATCCCTTGAGAGGAAATCACCTCTGAAGCAGTTACTTCAGGATGTTTGTCTGGGAGCAACTTCTGTCAGAAAAGATGAAGGAACTGCCTCCTTAATCAACAGGAGAATTTCAGGGGATCAAGGCTTTCAAAATTCTCAGGTTATCTGTATCTACCCAAAGTTCTTCCTCCCGCATTTCAGGATCCCTCTCTTGTTTATGAGTTGCCAGACATTCACAGCTATCTAGCTTATATAGGGATTATATAAAGACTAAACAATTTTTGAACCTGGTGGGATGGAGCAACACAATTCTGCAATCTTGCCACTCTACTGGGAGGGAGTCCTTCAAAGGGATCATAGAGTCTGATTTCTATTCCCCCACCCCCACACACAAGTTATATGCCTTATTCAAGGCATTCAATGTTACTTCTTCCCAGAGTACAATCTCTGTAGTCAACAGAATCAGCTCTTGGCCCTACTATCATAATTACCATTATTGCCAAAAATTATCATTATTGCCAAAAAACTCACTGCTGCTGGTCACAATGTCTTTTTTTTTTTAAGATTTTATTTATTTATTTGAGAGAGAGAGCAGAAGTGAGAAAGAGCACGAGCAGGGGGAGGGAGAGAAGGAAAAGGAGAAGCAGACTCCCCGCTGAGCAGGGAGGCAGACATGGGACTCCATCCCAGGACCCTGGGCCATGACCTGAGCCAAAGGCAGATGCTTAACCGACTGAGCCACCCAGGAGCTCCTGCTCCCAATGTCTTGACTTCTAATAGCACTTCTTCCCGATGGTAGCATATCTTATGAATAACCAATGCCACCACATGGATGAATTAACAAGGTATTTCCCCACTTCCCCAGGAATGGGGTTATCCCTGTGTTCCTTGAATGTGTGGCAAACTCAATCCCAGATCCATTTTGAAAGTTTGTTTCTTCAGGCCCATTCTGCTGATAGGACAAATATGGAGCAATCACATAAGACAATTGAAGGAAGTTTAATAAGTATGGACAGGTTTAAGGAAAATGAATAAAGAACAGTAAAGTACCTTGCAGCTAGCAATAGTACATCCCTTAGCTTAACTTGGAGAAGCAAGGGGAGAGAGTGATAGTAGAACAAAGCTGAGTAGCTGGAAAGAATGCCACCTGATAGGAGCTTTGCTTTCAGCACAGGGATATAATCAAGCTCCAGTATCACATCAGCAAGGGCGTTGAAGGAATAAATACTCCAAACTCACTGTCCTCTCCTGCCCTTAATCTCCTACTCTGCTTCTCACTGGCTAAACCCAACTGAAAGCCATAGTCAAGGAAGCGCCTTGTTGTGGAATTTAAATTATGTATCACAAAAAGAGAAAATGGTGGGAAATGATTATAGCTATGATTATAGCACATAGGGATAACCATTTATAACTTTTGCATCTACATAAGCTTTCAATTATTTGGATAGCTTTCATGAATTTCTTCTCCACTGATTTATTTCTATCAGTATCACACAGCTTTAATTACTGTAGTTTTATAAGCCATCATAATATGGGGTAGAGCAAGCTTCTTAGGGCAGTCTTTTAAAAAATTATTAGCAAGTTTAGAATATTTATTTTAATAATCTGGTTCAAAAACATTATTATAATAATAAATGGAATTGTGTTAGGTTTGCACATTATAATTAGGTACATTTAATAACAACATTACATGTTCAATCAGGAAAATTTAAACACCATGTTGACCTAAAGTGAAAGCAAGGCATAAATCAACCTTGAACATAGGCTCTGTGCCTCAGTGGGGCCTCTCATGACCACCCACACATCTAAAGTAGTCCTTGACTTCAAATACACTCACAACCCATGTATACTGCTTTTTTTTTTCTATTTTAATGAACTCTATTAATTGCCTTTTTATTTCTTATCCTAAGTTCCAATTACATTAGTCAATGGCTATTTTTATATTCCTTTTTCACCATTTTATCCTCTACCTAGCTTATGTAGGGATTATATAAATACTAAACAATTTTTGAAAACCTACTTGTGACATCAGGGAAATCAGGGTACATATTAAAAAATCAGGGTACATATTAAAAAATGTGCTGAAGGGCTCAAACAATATTTTAAACAGGCAAGATGATATTCTTTACATTCCATTGTAATGTGGTTTGCCTACAAATCTATGTTTGTGAGGGAAGGTTGAGAACAACTTATTTTAATTTGATGATTGACATGAACAGCTTGCTGACATGAAACAGAGTGAAAGGAGCCCTCATTTGGCTGTGGGTAAAAATGTGAGCAAGACTGACCAAAAACCCATCAAGGAATTATGTGAGTTCCCCCACACCATTGTAGATAGGTCTTCCAGAAGCCAAAGCCAGCCAGGGATTTATTCAACTGTGAATCAAATTGATTTGTTTCTTTGTTTGCAGTGTTTACTTTTTAAAATTTGACTTTAAATATTTTACATGGGTCACCCTCTTCAGCTCATTCTTGTTCCCTCCATTGCTTATGCTTTAAACTCAGCAGCTACAAAGTGTATTGCCTGACCTCTGAAAGCTGGGGATTTGCCGTTGCAACCTTTGATTGTGGCTATCTATACTTTTAGAGGCTAAGTAAGGTCTTGTATTAGTCTTAGTTGCATGTCTTTCTCTTCCTCTAGGCTGAAATTTTCGTGGGGAAATCAGTCCAATTATATAAGCACAGACAGAAAATTTATATTCCTGTTCAAAACATCCCTTGGGACCACTGAATCTCTAACTTGTTGGTTTACTCTTCAGTTACAAGTCCCTTCTTTGTTTTTGATACCTGGAGACCACACTTTATTTATTCTAGAGCAGATATGCATTTTTTTCATGTTTTTATAATATACTGAATAAGAATTTCACCCCAGATGGGTGGTGAATTTTTTCAACTGCCATTTAGGCATCTATATGAATGATTTATTTTCTTCTCATCAACTCTATTAATGTAGATGATAGCATTGACAGACAAATACTGAGCCATTTTTACATTCCTGATAAACTTTCTTGGGCATATTTCATAATTCTTTAAAGACCTTAGCAAACATCAACAACGTGAAATGAATAGCTCTTGATTTCCTAGGTGCTCAGGGTTATTTATTTCTTAGAAGCTTCACTGAAATCAACTATAAAGCCTCTAGGGCCTTGTTCCATTCTGTGGGTCAGGTCTTGATTCGTACTTCAATGTCTTCCTTATTTCTTGTTGTATTTCAGTTTTCTACCTTTTCTTGAGATAATTATCATTCTCATTTTCCCCAGGAAAGTGTGCCATTTCCCCATAGGGTTAAAATATGTGGGCGTAGGAGAGTTAGGTCAGCAAAAATGGCCCAGGAGGCAGCTCTGAGTGCCTGTGCCTCCACAGAAACATCAAGAAATCAAGCAGAAACAGAACCAACTTTGTTAGAACTCTGAAAAATGGTCAAAAGTTTACAGCATCCAACTGAATCCTGAATCAAGGAAAAGGCAACTTGAAAATAGTAGGAAAGCTTTGTGGTATTTTTAATTCCCTTTATCCCACTCCCTCCTGGCTCACAACACTTTTGAAGATGGCAGCCCACATTCCCTGTGTGGGATTCTGATACCTGACTCTGGAGGGAGCACCACAGATCATAGTCACAAATAATTGTGCTTCTCTGTTTTACCTTGTCTGGGGGATCCTGGAACTCACTTAGGGTGGAAAAACCTTTTGAGCAGTCCTCAAAAACATTGTAGGTTAACTGAACAGCTCACAACAATCCTGGGCACAAAGTTAAGATATTTAGATATTTAAAACAAGAGGATGCTAAAACAACATAGTCTTAAACAATCAATGGGTTAAAGAGGAAGCTACAAGAGAAATTAGAAAAAAAAAAATCTTAGAGATAAATAAAAATGAAAACATGACATACCAAAATGCAAGGGGTGAAGCCTAAATTCCACTGAATTATTCACTTTAAAATGATTATAATTTTGTTTTGTTAATTTCATGCCAATAGAATATATGTTAAGATTTATAAGTATAAAATTGTATACATTGTATTATTTTCAGATTCAATTCTGACAGAAACCTATATTTAACACATTTGGGGTAAATAATAGTTTGTGCATCTCTCCTTTTTCCATGTGTCTTACTCAAGGATTTATTTTCTTTTTTTCTGAAATACATCCCCTAATACATATTTTAGAAAAGGTCAGTAATTGATAGAGTTTTGTCATATGCATGTATAATGTTATCCTTTAAGTTTCACCCTTTAAACAAAGTTTGGCCGAATGTCTTAGCTTAAGATTCTAAGTTCAAAGTTACTTTCCCTCAGAATATGGAAGGAATGACCCCCCCATTGTCTTCTGGTAACTAGTGTTGCCAAGAAGCTTAATGTCCACCTGCCCCTCCTTGATTTTTAAATAATCTATTCCTTCCCTCTGGGAAATTTTAAGATTTCCCTGTGTTTGTAGGGAGGATTGTTTGTTTGCTTTATAAACTCAACTTAGAACCCAATTGCTTTTTCAATCTGAAAATTCATCTCTTCATTATTATAAATATTCTTTTATTGATTCTTTAAATGTTTATTCATCACATTTCCCCCTACTGACATTGCTTTTAATTAGATATTCTTTTATAAAGATAATTCTTTATTTAATTAGATATGCTTCTAATTGGATATTCTAGTTTTATTCTATATTTCCCTTTTATAATCTCTCTCTATGCATCTGTACAACATTCTAGGAAAGTTCTCTCACTTAATTCTTCATCCCACTAAATATCTTTTCTCTTTTTTTCAAATTTTTATTTAAATTCTAGCTAGTTAACATATAACGTAAGATTGATTTCAGGAGTAGAATTTAGTGATTCATCACTTACATATAACACCCAGTGCTCAACACAAGCCCTCCTTAATACCCATCACCCATTTAGCCCATCCCCCACCATCTCCCTTCCAGCAACCCTCAGTTTGTTCTCTATAGTTAAGGGTCTCTTATGGTTTGCTTCCCTCTCTTTTTCTTCCCCTTTCCCCTATGTTCATCTGTATTGTTTCTTAAATTACACATATGAGTGAAATCTTATGTATTTAGTTTTGTCTGACTGACTTATTTCACATAGCATTATACTCTCTAGCTCCATCCACATTGTTGCGAACATCAAAGTTTCATTCTTTTTAATGACTGAGTAATATTCCATTGTGTATATATACCACAGCTTCTTTATTCATTCATCAGTCTATGGACGTTTGGGCTCTTTCCATAATTTGGATATTGTTGATAATGTTGCCATAAATATTGGGTGCATGCATCCCTAAGAATCAGTATTTTTGCATACTTTGGGTAAATACCTACTAGTGTAATTACTGGGTGGTAAGGTAGTTCTATTTTTAACTTTTTGAGGAACCTCCATACTGTTTTCCAGAGTGGCTGCACCAGTTTGCATTCCCCCAACAGTGTATATCTTTTTTCTGATGTCCATTTTTTTGATACATTTTTATCGATATCATCCTCTGGCTTTTAGAAATGCATTATTTTAGGGGCACTTGGGTGACTCAGTTGGTTAAATGTGGGACTCTTGGTTTCAGTTCAGGCCACAATTTCATGGATAGTGGGACTGAGCCCCATGGGGGAGGGGGAGGGCTCTCTGCTCATCAGGGAGTCTGCTTGAAGATTTTCTTCCTCTGCCCCTACCCCCATGTGTGCCTGCGAGTGTGCCCTCTCTCTCTCTCAAATAAATAAATCTTAAAAAAAAGAAATGCATTATTTTAAAGCTCTATTTCACCATTCTATAAATTTTGTTTCTTCAGGTGTAAGCTCTTCAGTTTGTTGACTATCTCATTTTCATGGTGAATTTTGAAACCGAGATGCCCTGTTTCATTTACCTGTTGTATATGTATATGGCAGCCTGCAAGCAAGGGAGGCAGAGTATGGTGCTATAGCTCTATAGTTCATATTCAGCCTTTTAATAGGTGAGAGAGGCGGAAGTTCTGGATGAGCCATCCAACAGGGTATAGTGACTAGTCTTCTGTGTATGTTCTCCAGGGTCCTCCCAGCAATTTTCACTGCCATGTGTCTTTCTGACCCACTGTGTCCCAGGTAATGGTGGACTTCTCAGTCACTGTAGCCTAGCCAAAGCTATGAGGAGAGAAGTTGTGTAGAGTTTGAACACTGATGACTTCTGATGTGGTATCTCCAGGAAACCCTCTGCAAATTTCTGCTGGATTCCCTTCCTCCAACGGCATCTCTCGCCTCTGGGTGGGGAATACTCTCAGTCTTACTGCAGTACTCAATTTTGCTGCAACTGTCTCATGCACAATTTCAACCATCGTTTTATTTTTCAGTCTGATTCTGTTTATTTTACAATGGAGATTCTTCATAGCCTCTGGTTTCCCTTTTGTGTTACAATGAGATTGCAAATTTTAATATTATTTTCTGTGTTATCTAGGGATTTTGCAGCAAGAGAAGAAGGTTGTAGCACATGCTTAATCAGCAATCTTGAGAAAGAAATTTGGTCTTTCTTTCTAAAAGAGTTACTAACTGTATAATAAACCACCATCATAATACCAAAACATATTTCCTTTATTCTCTGTAACTTTCAAGGCATCCTTACCAATCTTACATGGCTCTTACTTACCCAACTTTCTTTGTTTCCTTCACTTTATCTTCCTTCATTGTCTTTATTACATAGAAGTGATCCTTGTCTTCACACATTTTCTCTTCCCTTTGGGACCTCGCTGTTTTTATTGTCTTCCTTGCTCACTTGGCTTCAACCAGGCTGGTCTTTGCCTTTCTCCAACTTATCAAGCAAGCACCTGCCTCAAAGCTTCCACATTTACTTTTCCCTGACTGAGATGCTCTTTCTTCAATTCTTGATTTGCATATCACCCCAGTGAGGGTGTCTAATTAAAACTGCAATCCTGTCCAACCCTCCTAATGCTCTTTCCCTGCTTTATCATCACCATTCTCATCTTTGTCTATTTCTTGGTTAATTTATTCCTCTCACGACCTGTATTGGAATCAAGGGCCAAAGAGAAACCAAATCTACTTACAGTGTTCAGTGAAAGAAAGGTTTGAAACTATAGGTTGCTTTTAGATTTCAGAATTACCACCAGAGTGATAAAAGTCATCAAGTAGCCACATCTCTCCACATAGAGTGAATCAAATGTTGCCTTACAGAGGCATACTGAACCATGTTCCATGGTTCAAAACTTCTTGAGAAGTTCCTACAGACAATCAGCTGCAGCTGCTTCCTCTCCATCTCCACCATCCCCTTTTTGTGATCAGTTCCAGAATCAGACAAAACTGAGCACAGATTGACAGGAAGATCCACATCTGAAGACATGGAGAGGGGATGGTTCAAAGGAAGGATGAATAATTATCCCAATTGACCATTCCAACTGAATTGATTGCAAAATGATACAACAATTTGTGAAAAGAAATTGGTTAACAAGAAGATTTCTTTTAAATAATCATTTACCCAAAAAGGAGTATTGTCAGATGTTAGGTCTTAATTCTTATTGATCTGGTACATTATGGAGTTTTCTCTTTATTATTTATGTATGTGACAATTATTTGAGAGTTAAAGCATAAATAACTGCTCATGAGATGACACATTTTTACTCATTTCTCTAAATATCTTATTTTTACCTTTTAATACAATTAAAATTTCAGATATATTGTTTCAGATTTATAAAATATATTGTTTAGTTTTATAAAATATTGTAGGTTTATAAAACAAATGTTGGAACAAAATAATTGACCAGCAATAGTGAGTTAGTGGAAAATATTTTAAATGTCTTTTTTTTTTTAACTCTTTTAAATTTTATTATGTTGTGTTAGTCACCATACAATACATCATTAGTTTTTGATGTGGTGATCCACGATCCATTGTTTTCATATAACACCCAGTGCTCCATGCAGTACGTGCCCTTCTTAATACCCATCACCAGGCTAACCAATCCCCCCACTAAAACCCTGTTTGTTTCTTAGAGTCCATAGTGTCTCATGGTTCATCTCTCCCTCTGATTCCTCCCCCCTTCATTTTTCCCTTCCTTCTCCTAATGTCTTAAATGAGGAATTAGTTGGGCCAAACTAAAGTTTCAGTGATAGAGAATTAGTAGGCACAAACATAACCTTAATAATATGATATTTATTAGAACCACTTATTAGAATAACAAATATACAAAGGTAGGTTATTATTTGGGACAATCTAAATGTCTAGCAATAGAACTGTATTTGGAAAAAAAAAATGGATTGATGTCATGTCCATGCTCAGAACCTTTGAATGGATTCCAATTGTATGTAGGATGAAATCCAAAATATTTATAATTGCCTATAGGATATTCCATGATTTGTCCCCTTACTACTCTCATAAATCCCTAACTGCATCCTTCCCACACTCACCCTCTGGCTAGCTGATCCTTTAACATCCTGGAATGTACTGAGCACTCACAGCACCTATAGGCCCATTGCACATGATTTATCCTTCATTTGAAAACATTTTTCCCTCACTTTTTTGCCTGCATTTTCCCATTATAGCTCCTTTTTCCTTTGTGTGTATGATTATTTTATAAAAATATGTATCTTCCACCAGACTGTACATTGAGGGCAGGAAATCCTCATGTATTGTTCACCATTGTCTCCCATGTCTGGCATAACACCCAACACATTACAGGTACCTAGGAAACAATTATTGAATATGTGAACAAATGAAGAAATAAATAAGCAAATTAAATCTCTAATTTTACAACTAAATACTTGAAAAGTATGTAAAACATGTTTCCATAGCAAAAGAAATTATATATAGAATAGGAAGGTATATCCTAAGGTCTTAATAATGATTATCACTGGGTAAACGAGATAAAGAATATAATTTTCCATTGTTTTCCATTGTTTTATTTATCTATTTTGGGGAAATTAACATGTATTGTTTTTGAAATTAAAAACATAATTAAAAAACCCTAAATATAAATCCTATTGTTAGACATTTTTTATTACTAACCCAAATTGTTAGACATTCACTATTATTATTATTTGCCATTAAAAATAATACATAATGAGAATCAGTTACTAAAAATTCAGAATCAATTACTAAAAATTCAAATTTTCTGGAAGAGCAGAAAAATTCTTGAAGTAGGTGAAAGAGAGTAAAGATACAAAAATATGGCAAACCAAACCATTTCAGCAGTGTCTAGTGCAAGGCCAAATGCTTTTTTTTTTTTTTTTTTTAATTTTTTTTTTATTCTTATGTTAATCCCCATACATTACATCATTAGTTTTAGATGAAGTGTTCCATGATTCATTGTTTGTGCATAACACCCAGTGCTCCATGCAGAATGTGCCCTCCTCAATACCCACCACCAGGCTAACCCATCCTCCCACCCCCCTCCCCTCTAGAACCCTGTTTGTTTTTCAGAGTCCATCGTCTCTCATGGTTCGTCTACCCCTCCGATTTCCCCCGCTTCATTCTTCCCCTCCCGCTACCTTCTTCTTCTTCTTCTTCTTTTTTTTTTTCTTAACATATATTGCGTTATTTGTTTCAGAGGTACAGATCTGAGATTCAACAGTCTTGCAAAATTCACAGCGCTTACCAGAGCACATACCCTCCCCAGTGTCTATCACCCAGTCACCCCATCCTTCCCACCCCACCCCCCACTCCAGCAACCCTCAGTTTGTTTCCTGAGATTAAGAATTCCTCATATCAGTGAGATCATATGATACATGTCTTTCTCTGTTTGACTTATTTCACTCAACATAATACCCTCCAGTTCCATCCACATCGTTGCAAATGGCAAGATCTCATTCCTTTTGATGGCTGCATAATATTCCATTGTATATATATACCAGATCTTCTTTATCCATTCATCTGTTGATGGACATCTTGGCTCTTTCCACAGTTTGGCTATTGTGGACATTGCTGCTATAAACATCGGGGTGCACGTACCCCTTCGGATCCCTACTTTTGTATCTTTGGGGTAAATACCCAGTAGTGCAATTGCTGGATCATATGGTAGCTCTATTTTCAACTTTTTGAGGAACCTCCATACAGTTTTCCAGAGTGGCTGCACCAGCTTGCATTCCCACCAACAGTGTAGGAGGGTTCCCCTTTCTCCGCATCCCCGCCAACATCTGTCATTTCCTGACTTGTTAATTTTAGCCATTCTGACAGGTGTGAGGTGGTATCTCATTGAGGTTTTGATTTGGATTTCCCTGATGCCGAGCGATACTGAGCACTTTTTCATGTGTCTGTTGGCCATTTGGATGTCTTCTTTGGAAAAATGTCTTTTCATGTCTTCTGCCCATTTCTTGATTGGATTCTTTGTTCTTTGGGTGTTGAGTTTGATGAGTTCTTTATAGATTTTGGATACTAGCCCTTTATCTGATATGTCATTTGCAAATATCTTCTCCCATTCTGTTGGTTGTCTTTTGGTTTTGTTGACTGTTTCCTTTGCTTTGCAAAAGCTTTTTATCTTGATGAAGTCCCAATAGTTCATTTTTGCCCTTGCCTCCCTTGCCTTTGGCGATGTTTCTAGGAAGAAGTTGCTTCGGCTGAGGTCAAAGAGGTTGCTGCCTGCGTTCTCCTTTAGGATTTTGATGGACTCCTGTCTCACATTGAGGTCTTTCAACCATTTGGAGTCTATTTTTGTGTGTGGTGTAAGGAAATGGTCCAGTTTCATTCTTCTGCATGTGGCTATCCAATTTTCCCAACACCATTTGTTGAAGAGACTGTCTTTGTTCCATTGGACATTCTTTCCTGCTTTGTCAAAGATTAGTTGACCATAGAGTTGAGGGTCCATTTCTGGGCTCTCTATTCTGTTCCATTGATCTATGTGTCTGTTTTTGTGCCAGTACCATGCTGTCTTGATGATGACAGCTTTGTAATAGAGCTGGAAGTCCGGAATTGTGATGCCGCCGGCTTTGCTTTTCTTTTTCAACATTCCTCTGGCTATGCGGGGTCTTTTCTGGTTCCATACAAATTTTAGGATTATTTGTTCCATTTCTTTGAAAAAAGTGGATGGTATTTTGATGGGGATTGCATTGAATGTGTAGATTGCTCTAGGTAGCATTGACATCTTCACAATATTTGTTCTTCCAATCCATGAGCATGGAATGTTTTTCCATTTCTTTGTGTCTTCCTCAATTTCTTTCATGAGTATTTTATAGTTTTCTGAGCACAGATCCTTTGTCTCTTTGGTTAGATTTATTCCTAGGTATCTTATGGTTTTGGGTGCAATTGTAAATGGGATCGACTCCTTAATTTCGCTTTCTTCTGTCTTGTTGTTGGTGTATAGGAATGCCACTGACTTCTGTGCATTGATTTTATATCCTGCCACTTGACTGAATTCCTGTATGAGTTCTAGCAGTTTTGGGGTGGAGTCTTTTGGGTTTTCCACATAAAGTATCATATCATCTGCAAAGAGTGAGAGTTTGACTTCTTCCTTGCCAATTTGGATGCCTTTGATTTCTTTTTGTTGTCTGATTGCTGTGGCTAGGACTTCCAATACTATGTTGAATAGCAGTGGTGATAGTGGACATCCCTGCCGCGTTCCTGACCTTAGGGGGAAAGCTCTCAGTTTTTCCCCATTGAGAATGATATTCGCTGTAGGTTTTTCATAGATGGCTTTTATGATATTGAGGTATGTACCCTCTATGCCTATACTCTGAAGAGTTTTGATCAAGAAAGGATGCTGTACTTTGTCAAATGCTTTTTCTGCATCTATTGAGAGGATCATATGATTCTTGTTCTTTCTTTTGTTAATGTATTGTATCACATTGATTGATTTGCGGATGTTGAACCAACCTTGCAGCCCAGGGATAAATCCCACTTGGTCATGGTGAATAATCCTTTTAATGTACTGTTGGATCCTATTGGCTAGTATTTTGGTGAGAATTTTTGCATCCATGTTCATCAGGGATATTGGTCTGTAATTCTCCTTTTTGATGGGGTCTTTGTCTGGTTTTGGGATCAAGGTAATGCTGGCCTCATAAAATGAGTTGGGAAGTTTTCCTTCCATTTCTATTTTTTGGAACAGTTTCAGAAGAATAGGTATTAATTCTTCTTGAAATGTTTGGTAGAATTCCCCTGGGAAGCCATCTGGCCCTGGGCTTTTGTTTTTTGGGAGATTTTTGATGACTGCTTCAATTTCCTTAGTGGTTATAGGTCTGTTCAGGTTTTCTATTTCATCCTGGTTCAGTTTTGGTAGTTGGTACATCTCTAGAAATGCATCCATTTCTTCCAGGTTATTTAATTTGCTGGCATAGAGTTGCTCATAATATGTTCTTATAATTGTTTGTATTTCTTTGGTGTTGGTTGTGATCTCTCCTCTTTCATTCATGATTTTGTTGATGTGGGTCATTTCTCTTCTCTTTTTGATAAGTCTGGCCAGGGGTTTATCAATCTTGTTAATTCTTTCAAAGAACCAGCTCCTAGTTTCGTTGATCTGTTCTACTGTTCTTTTAGTTTCTATTTCATTGATTTCTGCTCTGATCTTGATTATTTCTCTTCTCCTGCTGGGTTTAGGCTTTATTTGCTGTTCTTTCTCCAGCTCCTTTAGGTGTAGGGTTAGGTTGTATACTTGAGACCTTTCTTGCTTCTTGAGAAAGGCTTGTATTGCTATATACTTTCCTCTTAGGACTGCCTTTGCTGCATCCCAAAGATTTTGAATAGTTGTGTTTTCATTTTCATTGGTTTCCATGTATTTTTTTAATTCTTCTTTAATTTCCTGGTTGACCCATTCGTTCTTTAGTAGGATGCTCTTTAGCCTCCATGTATTTGAGTTCTTTCTGACTTTTGTCTTGTGATTGAGCTCTAGTTTCAAAGCATTGTGGTCTGAAAATAGGCAGGGAATGATTCCAATCTTTTGGTACCGGTTGAGACCTGATTTATGACCTAGGATGTGATCTATTCTGGAGAATGTTCCATGGGCACTAGAGAAGAATGTGTATTCCGTTGCTTTGGGGTGGAATGTTCTGAATATGTCTGTAAAGTCCATTTGGTCCAGTGTGTCATTTAAAGTCTTTATTTCCTTGTTGATCTTTTGCTTAGATGATCTGTCCATTTCATTGAGGGGGGTGTTAAAGTCCCCCACTATTATTGTATTGTTGTCGATGTGTTTCTTTGCTTTTGTTATTAATTGGCTTATATAATTGGCTGCTCCCATGTTAGGGGCATAGATATTTACAATTGTTAGATCTTCTTGTTGGATAGATCCTTTAAGTATGATATAGTGTCCTTTCTCATCTCTTATTACAGTCTTTGGTTTAAAATCTAATTTGTCTGATATAAGGATTGCCACCCCAGCTTTCTTTTGGTGTCCATTAGCATGGTAAATGGTTTTCCACCCCCTCACTTTCAATCTGGGGCTGTCTTTGGGTCGAAAATGAGTCTCTTGCAGACAGCATATCGATGGGTCTTGTTTTTTAATCCAGTCTGATAGCCTGTGTCTTTTGATTGGGGCATTGAGCCCATTTACATTCAGGGTAACTATTGAAAGATAGGAATTTAGTGCCATTGTATTGCCTGTAAGGTGACTGTTACCGTATATTGTCTGTGTTCCTTTCTGGTCTATGTTGCTTTTGGGGTCTCTCTTTGCTTAGAGGACTCCTTTCAAGATTTCCTGTAGGGCTGGTTTTGTGTTTGCAAATTCCTTTAGTTTTTGTTTGTCCTGGAAGCTTTTTATCTCTCCTTCAATTTTCAATGACAGCCTAGCTGGATATAGTATTCTTGGCTGCATATTTTTCTCGTTTAGTGCTCTGAATATATCCTGCCAGTCCTTTCTGGCCTGCCAGGTCTCTGTGGATAGGTCTGTTGCCAATCTAATGTTTCTACCCTTGTAGGTTACATATCTCTTCTCCCGAGCTGCTTTCAGGATTTTCTCTTTGTCTATGATACTCGTAAGTTTTACTATTAGATGTCGGGGTGTTGACCTATTTTTATTGATTTTGAGAGGGGTTCTCTGTGCTTCCTGGATTTTCATGCCTGTTTCCTTCCCCAAATTAGGGAAGTTCTCTGCTATAATTTGCTCCATTATACCTTCTGCCCCTCTCTCTCTTTCTTCTTCTTCTGGGATCCCAATTATTCTAATGTTGTTTCGTCTTATGGTATCGCTTATCTCTCGAATTCTGCCCTCGTGATCCAGTAGTTGTTTATCTCTCTTTTTCTCAGCTTCTTTATTTTCCATCATTTCATCTTCTATATTACTGATTCTCTCTTCTGCCTCATTTATTCTAGCAGTTAGCGCCCCCATTTTTGATTGCACCTCATTAATAGCCTTTTTGATTTCTACTTGGTTGGATTTTAGTTCTTTTACTTCTCCAGAAAGGGTTTCTCTAATAACTTCCATATTTTTTTCAAGCCCAGCTAGTATCTTTAAAGTGATGATTCTGAACTCTAGATCTGACATTGTACTAATGTCCGTATTGAGTAGGTCCCTGGCAGTCGGTACTACCTCTTGTTCTTTTTGTTGAGGTGATTTTTTCCGTCTTGTCATTTTGTGCAGAGGAGAATAGATTAATAAGAGAACAAAATGCTAGCAGAGTAACAACGTCCCCAGAAAATATACTCTAAACAAATCAGAAAAAACCTGAAGCAGTGGGAAAAGAAAGGGAAAGAGAGAAAAAAGAAAAAGATAAAGATAAAAACAAAAACAAACAAAACAAAACAACAACAAAAAAACCAGAATGTGATCAAATATGATCAGTGCCACACACTAGATTTGGGGTGTATTTTGGTCTTTTAGAAGAAAGTGCCTCCCAAAATTTTAAAGAAAGAAAAACTTATATATGTACAAAAATAAGGGTTGATATGATGAAGGGATGGAATATGACTGTAAAGATGGAAATTATAAAAAATTTTATAAAAGGAATTGATAAGAAGTTGTTTGAAAAAAGAAAGAAGAGGATTTAAAAAAAGAGAAAAAAAAAAGGGAGAGGATGTGATCAGGCAGGGGAACAGAAAACACCATATACTAGAGATTTAGGGTATATTTTGATCTGTTAGAAGAAACTATCTCAAAATTTTAAAGAGAGAACAACTTATATATATAAGCCAAAAATATGGGTAACTACTATGAAGGGATAGAATATGACTCTAAAAATGAAAAATAAAAATGTTTTTTTTTTTTTTTTTTTTAAAAAAAAAGGGATTGATAAGATGTTGGTTGAAAAAGGGAAAAAGAAAAATTCAAAAAGAATAAAAAAAGAAAAAAAGACAGTTAAAAAAAATTAACTTTGAAAGACTACAGAATCATGGTAAAAAGCCATGAATTCTATGTGCAGTAGTCCCCTAGAGCTGGAGTTCTGCCGTTCTCATTGATGGGTAAACTTGGTCTTGGCTGGCTGTTCTCGCTGATCTTCTGGGGAGGGGCCTGTTGCCGTGGTTTCCAAATGTCTTTGCCGGAGGCAGAATTGCCCCGCCCTTGCCCCCTCCCAGCTAAGTAATCTGCTGGGGTTTGCTCTCCGGGGCTTTTGTTCCCTGCGAGCTTTCCGTACCGCTTTGGAGGCGGAGAGTGAAAATGGCGGCCTCCCAATCTCCGCCCCGGAGGAGCCGAGAACTCGGGGTCCCGCTTCTCAGTGAGCCCCCAGAGAAAAGCCGTCAGTCACTCCCGTCTCCCCGGTCTCCAGCCGCACTCCGTGCTCACCCGGCCTGTGACCGCGCGTTTCTATCTCTGGCACCCGACCCCGGGTGGAGTCTCCAAACCCAGCAGATCCCTGCGGCGCACTCACGCGCGGCTCCTCCCGGGGGAGGAAGGTGAGTCTCCCCGGATCTGCCGCTTGTTGGGTCCCTGCTGGAGGAGCAGTGGCCTGACTGTGCCGCGGATCACGGTCTATGGCAACCCCGAGCTGAGAGCCCGCGCCTGGGCTCCGCCTCTGCAGCCGGCTTCCCTGCTCCGATACCTGGGAGCTCTGCCACACTCAGGCACCCCCAGTCTTTCTGTGACCCCGAGGGTCCTGAGACCACACTGTCCCGGAGGGTTCCACCCCCCGTTTAGCCACCAGAGTGACGTCCCTCAGCGGAGCAGACTTTTAAAAGTTCCGATTTTGTGCTCCGCGGCTCTATCACTTGCCAGAAGCGGCCGCCGGAGGCCCCTCCCCCGCCGTCTATCCTCCTGAATATGGCCTCGGATTCACTTCTCCGCACGTCCTACCTTCCAGAAAGTGGTCGCTTTTCTGATGAGAGAGTTGTTGCTCTTCTTTTCTTCGACCTCCTGTTGAGTTTGTAGGTGTTCAGAATGGTTTGATCCCTATCCAGCTGAATTCCTGAGAGGAGACGAAATCCAGGTCTCCTACTCCTCCGCCATCTTGCTCCGCCCGCCAAGGCCAAATGCTTTTAAATATGACCTTGGGCCAAACACTTACTCAATCACTTAGCTGTACATATTTTCTATGCCTGTTTCCCTATCTGAAAAGTTGGATGACCTCACAGGTTTTGTGAGAAATAAATTATGTATGACATGTAAATATTCTTAGAATTATTGGTTAGTACAAAAATGACTGGGTTTTCCATAGTGTCCCTCAAAAATTGATATTCACCTAGGACTTCAGAATGTGACCTTATTGGGAATTATACAGTATTAGTCCTTTTGTGTCTTGCTTTTTCACTTAGCATAATGTCATACAGGTTCAGCCATGTTGTAGCATGTGTCCGAATTTTCTTAGCATTTAAGGCTGAATAACATTCCTAGTATTTATTACCATCCTTTGTTTATCCCTTCATCCATTGTTGGACATTAGGGTTGTTTTCATCTTTTGGCTATTATGAATTATGCTGCTATGAACATTTGTGTAAAGGTTTTGTGTGGAAATGTGTTTTCATCTGTCTTGGATGTATATCAAAGAAAGGAATTGCTGGGGTGCCTGGGTGGCTCAGTTGGTTAAGCGACTGCCTTCAGCTCAGGTCATGATCCTGGAGTCCCAGGATCAAGTCCCACATCGGGCTCCCTGCTCAGCAGGGAGTCTGCTTCTCCCTCTCCCGCTCCCCCCTCTTGTGCTCTCTCTCTCTCTCTCAAAATAAAAATAAATAAAATCTTTAAAAAAAAAGAAAAAAAAAGAAAGGAATTGCTGAGTCATATGGTAACTTCATGATGAAACTGCCAGAATGTGTACTTGATTGCATTTCCTTGATAACTACTGATGTTGAGCATCTTTTTATGTGCTTGTGGTCATTTATATATGTTCTTTGGAGAAATGTGTATTCAAATCCTTAGCCCATTTTTCAATTGGAGTTGTATCTGTTTGTTTTTGAATTGTAAGACTTCTTATACTCTGATTATTTCATATCTCAATGTTATTAATTTTACTTTCTCCAGGGTCAGTTCTGGTCATGTTTTGTCATATGCTTTAAAATTTTATTCTTTCCCTGTGATTTGTCCTTTAGATATACTATGTCTCATATATATCATTCTATTATCTTATACTTTATGTCAGAGTTGATTTTTAAAAAATTTCCATGAGTGAAAATTGTGTAATCTAAAAATTGTCCAGGGATACAAGTACAATCTGTCAAAAAAATTTACACTTACTTTAACTTGCTGTGATATTTGAAAGGTTCATAATGTTCTCCCTCAGCTTGATTTAAATTGTTCTTATAAATATAATGATTAATTAACTTCTGGAGTTTGAGATATAAACTTGGGTTTTATCCTAACTTTAGTGCGAATGAATTATCTTTTTTTTTTTTTTTTGTATTTCTTTCCAGTGCATTTAGGAGTGTGTAGTGGGCAGAGTTGGAAAAATATCATTCTGCCTTTTCTCTCTGAATCCTTTAGTACTTTTAGATTCAATGGCAGCTATTATAGGGTACTACTTTCTAGAGACCACTATGGATTTGATCAGAAGTAAAATAAAGATGATACTTTCAGCCTTCTTTAGTACCTGGGTTGTTTTTATTAAGGAAGCAAGTCCTCTGGATTCTCTTATGCCTTCTCTGGCATGTAATCATAAACCTGGACCAACAGGAAAATGTGTCTTTTGCTCACTCCAGGTCATGATCTTTTAATAGCTGCCCTCAAAATCCACCACTGATTGTAAAACCTCAAAATAAATTACAGTCATTCAGGACAATTACAACCTGGCTCTATTCTGGAAAATACTTGCCTCACACCTCTGGAGAAGTGTTGGTTTTCCTTTTGAAAATGCTACTTTTATAGAACTTAAAGGGTTAACCAATGACATAACTTCAGCTCAAGGAGTGGGAGTAAAGTTTCTTTAGTTCTCGGGCTAAGTCTTCAACCACTAAACCACACTACTACTCCCTCTAATTACTCCTTTAGGTAATAGGTGTAAAAATATGTTTTTGAGGTGATGAGATAAAATTAGAAGTTAGGTTATTGGGTTGAACTTCACATCTATCTTAGCCACTAAGACAAAAATCCACAATGAATAAGTGGGAACAAAGGGTTTCTTAGCAAAATAAAGTTAATAGAACCTTTAAATAAATTCACACCACAAAACCAAAGGGGTATTTAGGAATTTCTCAGAGACCCCCAAAGTCAGAGGTTTTCTAGTACTTACTGGAAAATGATACAGTAAAGAAGATAGATGTTTTGTCATACAAAGGAAACTTTTTTCTAAAATTCTTGGCAATTTTATCATAAGGGTTAGAGATATCTATACTGTTTGGTTTTGTTCTTTTAAGTTTTAAAATACATATAATAAATTAGGAAGATGTTTTTATTTCTCTGTAATGATTTTAGTAATCTTAATCTTAAGTAGTCTTAGTATCAAGATTACATAATAAAAAGGACTGGAAAGTTATTCCCAAATGGGAAATATAGATATTTTGCAACAATTGTCATTAAAAATCTAGAAACAGTCTCAATAGCCTTCTCTGTAGAACTGTCTACATTTCTAATCATGATACAATGAATGTTACTCCTAACACCAGACTTGTGAATGCTAATCACATCACTTAGTTATTAATACAGCTGACCAAGTAGGTCAAATCTATTTCAATCCTTGGCCTCAACATTTGTAAAGAAAGGTTATGAATCCTTGTCTTCTCTACTTCATGAGCATCATATGAGAATAAAAAATTAAAACCTTTCCAAAATATGTAAAACTTTAAACATTCCAAATTATACTAATAAATTTGAAGTAAAATCTCTTAAATAAAGGAAGATGAGAGGAAAATACTGCAGAACATTTTGTTGCTTTCCTTTACAATTTGGCCAATTGACATGCTTCTTTATCCCACTAGAGGGTGGTCTGGTCACCATCAAATTAGAAATGAAAACATATAAGATGTGGAAAACCACTTGATCATAAAACACATGTGCTATATCTCATCTTTATAATTCAGTTACTTGTTGACCCAAGTAGTTTTTCTAATGTCCTTTTCCCTTCCATCTTTTACTTCTCTGGGTTTTTGTTTGTAATCATAGTTCTCTATTACATTTGTATGTGTAATGTGCATACTGTTGTAAAAGTCTTTGGGAAATTAATAATGCATACTTTTAACTTTAACCTAGTTCTTGGTTCCAAATGAATATAGTGTCAAACCAATATAATTAACTGTGTGTTTGGGGAAGTATTATTAACACAGTATAATGTTACTTTTCGAAAACACAGATGAAAATTTATTAATTTGTGGATGGGTTGAAAATTGTTCTGAATTGTTAAAGAGGCTGATTATAGAATTCTGTGGTCCTAAAATTGTAGTTTTATTACTTTAAAAAGAAATCAAGTAAATTCCAGTAAAGATGAAGTAAGAGAGTTGGATTTAAGAACCCTACTCCCCTTGTTCCCCACACAAACATTCAAACTTAAACAAATATAAATGTGGATAAAAGGAAAACAAACAAACAAAAAAACCTATGGTTGTATTAGCTAAATGCCTAGAGGTAGTTTCAAGAAGAACCCAAACAGAGCCTTCCATTCTCTCTAAGTTGAGGAGACTGAAATGGAAACTCAGGGAGACTAAGCCACCCCTAATTTTTAGGGCAGGACACATAAATGTGGAAGCTGCACAGAGAGAGCTGTAGAGGGGTAGCCTTGGGGTTTACACTGAGTACTTATCTATGTATGCATGAGTCAAAATTACCCAAGGCTAGGGGGAAAAAAACAACTAGAAAAGAGAAGGTAGAAAAACTCCTAGGATTCACACAAAGCTGAGAATAGTTTGTGTTTCCACTGGAGTGCTAAGGCTACTATGACTAGACATGCCGTAGCAGTGTGGTCAAATTAGCTGTATATTAAAGACTTCTCTAGTCCTGACTGACCAAAGCTTAAAAGCAAGTCTGAAAATAACCTGATTTCAAGTAATATAATTACAGGCCAGGAAAAAGAACTGACACTATTTATAGGAATACAACAAACTCCAGTGGACAACAATGTAACATTCACAATATCTGCCATTAAATCAAACACTACCAAGCATGTAAAAAAAGTGGAAAAATGTGACCGATAATGAGGACAAAATTTAATCATTAGAAATATGCCTAGAAATGACAAAGAAAGGAAACTAGCAAATGAGAATAAATAGCTTTTATAACTATTCTTCTAATTTGTCCTAGTCTATGATCTTATTAAAAATCCATGGGCTAGGGGCGCCTGGGTGGCTCAGTTGGTTAAGCGACTGCCTTCGGCTCAGGTCACGATCCTGGAGTCCCGGGATCGAGTCCCGCATCGGGCTCCCTGCTCAGCAGGGAGTCTGCTTCTCCCTCTGACCCTCCCCCCTCTCATGCTCTCTCTCTCTATCTCATTCTCTCTCTCAAATAAATAATAAAATCTTAAAAAAAAAAAAATCCATGGGCTGGGGCACCTGGGTGGCTCAGTTGGTTAAGCAACTGCCTTCGGCTCAGGTCATGATCCTGGAGTCCCTGGATTGAGTCCCTCATAGGGCTCCCTGCTCAGCAGGGAGTCTGCTTCTCCCTCTGACCCTCCCTCCTCTCATGTGCTTTCTCTCTCTCTCATTCTCTCCCTCTCAAATAAATAAATAAAATCTTTAAAAAAAAAATCCATGGGGTATCAAGGGGTGAGTCAAGAGGGACTTACTAAAACAATGGACACAAGCAGAGTTATCAGGAATTTATCAGACCAAGGTAAAATTATCCCCAGCTAAATCCATCATGAGGTATTGAGGTGTAACAGCTAAAGTAAACAGGCATGTGCTGGGTAATTCCTATCTTCCACTACATAGACTTACTTCAGAGATATGGGTCTTTGCTCAATACAGTAAATTGCTCCTCATCTAATTCCTATACTCTTGCAGACCCTTTTCCTGACAATCAACATAGAATTTCTTCTAGAACAATCAGGATTTGTTCACTCCCTTCTCCACTCTGAGCTCTACTAACATTTCATAATATATAACTTGGCATAAGGGAAATAAGTGATTTATGTTTTGTTTTTAAACTGAGAAATGATGCCAATAGTAGAAAGGATGGAGATTTTAAAAACAGTCTAGAGATTGTGTTTTTCATGGGCATGATATCTCATTACAGCCCCCACATACACTCAAGGAGGGGATTATACAATGCATGTATATCAGGGTTGGGGAGGAATCTTGGGGGCCATTTTGGTAGTGCCTACCATGTGAAATGTTGGAAAATAAAATGCTCTATGTCAATACAGAGAATTTTTTAAGGAAATCCGCATAAATGAGTTCACACAGCATATAGTCATTTGTGTCTGTTTTCTTTCACTTAGCATAAGTGAAGTATAATGTTTTAGTTGAGTATAATTTTTTTTTAGTTGAAGTATAATTTACACACAATGTTTCAGGTATTTGGCATAATGCTTTTAATATTTATTCATGTTGGGTTGTATATCAGTTCCTTCATTTTCTCTGAGCAATATTTTGTGTTTTCGGTGACTCATGTATGTTGTTAAATTCATGGCTCAAATATGTTTTTAAATTCATCCTTAAATACTTCATGATTTTATTGCTACTTTAATGGTATTTATGTTACCATTTTACTTTTTGTGCTGCTAGTATATTGACATACAATTGATCTTAGAGATATACCTTGTATCTGCCTCCCTCCTCCTTCCTAAATCCACTAATTTAGTTCCAGTAGTTTCTTGGTAAATTTCTTTTTTTTTTTCATATTTTTTTTAATTCTTATGTTAATCCCCATACATTACATCATTAGTTTTAGATGAAGTGTTCGATGATTCATTGTTTGTGCATAACACCCAGTGCTCCATGCAGAATGTGCCCTCCTCAATACCCACCACCAGGCTAACCCATCCTCCCACCCCCCTCCCCTCTAGAACCCTCAGTTTGTTTTTCAGAGCCCATCGTCTCTCATGGTTCGTCTACCCCTCCGATATCCCCCGCTTCATTCTTCCCCTCCCGCTACCTTCTTCTTCTTCTTTTTTTTTTCTTAACATATATTGCATTATTTGTTTCAGAGGTACAGATCTGAGATTCAACAATCTTGCACAATTCACAGCGCTTACCAAAGCACATACCCTCCCCAGTGTCTATCACCCAGTCACCCCATCCCTCCCACCCCACCCCCCACTCCAGCAACCCTCAGTTTGTTTCCTGCAATTAAGAATTCCTCATATCAGTGAGATCATATGATACATGTCTTTCTCTGTTTGACTTATTTCACCCAACATAATACCCTCCAGTTCCATCCACGTCATTGCAAATGGCAAGATCTCATTCCTTTTGATGGCTGCATAATATTCCATTGTATATATATACCACATCTTCTTTATCCATTCATCTGTCGATGGACATCTTGGCTCTTTCCACAGTTTGGCTATTGTGGACATTGCTGCGATAAACATCGGGGTGCACGTACCCTTTCAGATCCCTACTTTTGTATCTTTGGGGTAAATACCCAGTAGTGCAATTGCTGGATCATATGATAGCTCTATTTTCAACTTTTTGAGGAACCTCCATACAGTTTTCCAGAGTGGCTGCACCAGCTGCATCCCCAGCAGCAGTGTAGGAGGGTTCCCCTTTCTCCGCATCCCCGCCAACATCTGTCATTTCCTGACTTGTTAATTTTAGCCATTCTGACTGGTGTGTGGTGGTATCTCATTGAGGTTTTGATCTGGATTTCCCTGATGCCAAGCGATATTGAGCACTTTTTCATGTGTCTGTTGGCCATTTGGATGTCTTCTTTGGAAAAATGTCTGTTCATGTCTTCTACCCATTTCTTGATTGGATTCTTTGTTCTTTGGGTATTGAGTTTGATGAGTTCGTTATAGATTTATAGATTTTGGACACTAGCCCTTTATCTGATATGTCATTTGCAAATATCTTCTCCCATTCTGTCGGTTGTCTTTTGGTCTTGTTGACTGTTTCCTTTGCTTTGCAAAAGCTTTTTATCTTGATGAAGTCCCAATAGTTCATTTTTGCCCTTGCTTCCCCTGCCTTTGGCAATGTTTCTAGGAAGAAGTTGCTTCAGCTGAGGTCAAAGAGGTTGCTGCCTGTGTTATCCTTTAGGATTTTGATGGACTCCTGTCTCACATTGAGGTCTTTCAACCATTTGGAGTCTATTTTTGTGTGTGGTGCAAGGAACTGGCCCAGTTTCATTCCTCTGCATGTGACTATCCAATTTTCCCAACACCATTTGTTGAAGAGACTGCCTTTGTTCCATTGGACATTCTTTCCTGCTTTGTCAAAGATGAGTTGACCATAGAGTTGAGGGTCCATTTCTGGGCTCTCTATTCTGTTCCATTGATCTATGTGTCTGTTTTTGTGCCAGTACCATGCTGTCTTAATGATGACAGCTTTGTAATAGAGCTGGAAGTCCGGAATTGTGATGCCGCCAGCTTTGCTTTTCTTTTTCAACATTCTTCTGTCTATGCGGGGTCTTTTCTGGTTCCATACAAATTTTAGGATTATTTGTTCCATTTCTTTGAAAAAAGTGGATGGTATTTTGATGGGGATTGCATTGAATGTGTAGATTGCTCTAGGTAGCATTGACATCTTCACAATATTTGTTCTTCCAATCCATGAGCATGGAACGTTTTTCCATTTCTTTGTGTCTTCCTCAATTTCTTTCATGAGTATTTTATAGTTTTCTGAGGACAGATCCTTTGGCTCATTGGTTAAATTTATTCCTAGGTATCTTATGGTTTTGGGTGCAATTGTAAATGGGATCGACTCCTTAATTTCTCTTTCTTCTGTTTTGTTGTTGGTGTATAGGAATGCCACTGACTTCTGTGCATTGATTTTATATCCTGCCACTTGACTGAATTCCTGTATGAGTTCTAGCAGTTTTGGGGTGGAGTCATTTGGGTTTTCCACATAAAGTATCATATCATCTGCAAAGAGTGAGAGTTTGACTTCTTCTTTGCCAATTTGGATGCCTTTGATTTCTTTTTGTTGTCTGATTGCTGTGGCTAGGACTTCCAATACTATGTTGAATAGCAGTGGTGACAGTGGACATCCCTGCCACGTTCCTGACCTTAGGGGGAAAGCTCTCAGTTTTTCCGCATTGAGAATGATATTCGCTGTAGGTTTTTCATAGATGGCTTTTATGATATTGAGGTATGTACCCTCTATGCCTATACTCTGAAGAGTTTTGATCAAGAAAGGATGCTGTACTTTGTCAAAAGCTTTTTCTGCATCTATTGAGAGGAACATATGATTCTTGTTCTTTCTTTTGTTAATGTATTGTATCACATTGATTGATTTGCGGATGTTGAACCAACCTTGCAGCCCAGGGATAAATCCCACTTGGTCGTGGTGAATAATCCTTTTAATGTACTGTTGGATCCTATTGGCTAGTATTTTGGTGAGAATTTTTGCATCCATGTTCATCAGGGATATTGGTCTGTAATTCTCCTTTTTGATGGGGTCTTTGTCTGGTTTGGGGATCAAGGTAATGCTGGCCTCATAAAATGAGTTTGGAAGTTTTCCTTCCATTTCTATTTTTTGGAACAGTTTCAGAAGAATAGGTATTAATTCTTCTTGAAATGTTTGGTAGAATTCCTCTGGGAAGCCATCTGGCCCTGGGCTTTTGTTTGTTGGGAGATTTTTGATGACTGCTTCAATTTCCTTAGTGGTTATAGGTCTGTTCAGGTTTTCTATTTCATCCTGGTTCAGTTTTGGTAGTTGATACATGTCTAGGAAGGCATCCATTTCTTCCAGGTTATCTAATTTTCTGGCATAGAGTTGCTCATAATATGTTCTTATAATTGTTTGCATTTCTTTGGTGTTGGTTGTGATCTCTCCTCTTTCACTCATGATTTTGATGATTTGGGTCATTTCTCTTTTCTTTTTGGTAAGTCTGGCCAGGGGTTTATCAATCTTGTTAATTCTTTCAAAGAACCAGCTCCTAGTTTCATTGATCTGTTCTACTGTTCTTTTAGTTTCTATTTCATTGATTTCTGCTCTGATCTTTATTATTTCTCTTCTCCTGCTGGGTTTAGGCCTTATTTGCTGTTCTTTCTCCAGCTCCTATAGGTGTAGGGTTAGGTTGTGTATTTGAGACCATTCTTGTTTCTTGAGAAAGGCTTGTATTGCTATATACTTTCCTCTTTGCCTTTGCTGCATCCCAAAGATTCTGAACAGTTGTGTTTTCATTTTCATTTGTTCCCATGAATTTTTTTAATTCTTCTTTAATTTCCTGGTTGACCCATTCATTCTTTAGTAGGATGCTTTTTAGCCTCCATGTATTTGAGTTCTTTCCGACTTTCCTCTTGTGATTGAGTTCTAGTTTCAAAGCATTGTGGTTGAAAATAGGCAGGGAATGATCCCAATATTTTGGTACCAGTTGAGACTGGATTTGTGACCTAGGATGTGATCTATTCTGGAGAATGTTCCATGGGGACTAGAGAAGAATGTGTATTCTGTTGCTTTGGGATGGAATGTTCTGAATATATATGTGAAGTCCATTTGGCCCAATGTGTCATTTAAAGTCTTTATTTCCTTGTTGATCTTTTGCTTAGATGATCTGTCCGTTTCAGTGAGGGGGTGTGTTGAAGTCCCCCACAATTACTGTATTGTTGTTGATGTGTTTCTTTGATTTTCTTACTAATTGCCTTTTATAATTGGCTGCTCCCACGTTAGGGGTGTAGATATTTACAATTGTTAGATCTTCTTGTTGGATAGACCCTTAAGTAGGATATAGTGTCCTTCCTCATCTCTTATTACAGTCTTTGGTTTAAAATCTAATTTCTCTGGTATAAGGATTGCCACCCCAGCTTTCTTTTGGTGTCCATTAGCATGGTAAATGGTTTTCCACCCCCTCACTTTCAATCTGGGAGTGTCCTTGGTTCTAAAATGAGTCTCTTGCAGACAGCATATCGATGGGTCTTGTTTTTTAATCCCGTCTGATAGCCCGTGCCTTTTGATTGGGGTATTTAGCCCATTTATATTCAGGGTAACTATTGAAAGATAGGAATTTAGTGCCATTGTATTGCCTGTAAGGTGACTTTAACGTATATTGTCTGTGTTCCTTTCTGGTCTATATTGCTTTAGGCTCTCTCTTTGCTTAGAGGACCCCTTTCAAGATTTCCTGTAGGGCTGGTTTTGTGTTTGCAAATTCCTTTAGTTTTTGTTTGTCCTGGAAGCTTTTTATCTCTCCTTCAATTTTCAATGAAAACCTAGCTGGATATAGTATTCTTGGCTGCATATTTTTCTCATTTAGTGCTCTGAATATATCCTGCCAGTCCTTTCTGGCCTGCCAGGTCTCTGTGGATAGGTCTGTTGCCAATCTAATGTTTCTACCATTGTAGGTTACATATCTCTTCTCCAGAGCTGCTTTCAGGATTTTCTCTTTGTCTATGAGACTCATAAGTTTTACTATTAGATGTCGGGGTGTTGACCTATTTTTATTGATTTTGAGAGGGGTTCTCTGTGCTTCCTGGATTTTGATGCCTGTTTCCTTCCCCAAATTAGGGAAGTTCTCTGCTATAATTTGCTCCATTATACCTTCTGCCCCTCTCTCTCTTTCTTCTTCTTCTGGGATCCCAATTTTTCTAATGTTGTTTCGTCTCATGGTATCGCTTATCTCTCGAATTCTGCCCTCCTGATCCAGTAGTTGTTTATCTCTCTTTTTCTCAGCTTCTTTATTTTCCATCATTTCATCTTCTATATTACTGATTCTCTCTTCTGCCTCATTTATCCTAGCTGTTAGTGCCCCCATATTTGATTGCACCTCATTAATAGCCTTTTTGATTTCTACTTGGTTAGATTTTAGTTCTTTTACTTCTCCAGAATGGTTTCTCTAATAACTTCCATATTTTTTTCAAGCCCAGCTAGTATCTTTAAAGTGATGATTCTGAACTCTACATCTGACATCGTACTAATGTCCGTATTGAGTAGGTCTCTGGCAGTCGGTACTACCTCTTGTTCTTTTTGTTGAGGTGATTTTTTCCATCTTGTCATTTTGTGCAGAGGAGAATAGATTAATGAGGGAACAAAATGCTAGCAGAGTAACAATGTCCCCAGAAAATATACTCTAAACAAATCAGAAAAGACCTGAAGCAGTGGAAAAAGAAATGGAAAGAGAAAAAAGAAAAAGAAAAAAAAGTAAAAGAAAAAGATAAAGATAAAAACAAAAACAAACAAAACAAAACAACAACACCACCAAAAAAAACCAGAATGTGATCAAATATGATCAGGCTGGTATATAAATCAGTGCCACACACTAGATTTGGGGTGTATTTTGGTCTTTTAGAAGAAAGTGCCTCCCAAAATTTTAAAGAAAGAAAAACTTATATATGTACAAAAATAAGGGTTGATATGATGACGGGATGGAATATGACTGTAAAGATGGAAATTATAAAAAATTTTATAAAAGGAATTGATAAGAAGTTGTTTGAAAAAAGAAAGAAGAGGATTTAAAAAAAGAAAAAAGAAAAAAAAAAGGGAGAGAATGTGATCAGGCAGGGGAATAGAAAACACCATATACTAGAGATTTAGGGTATATTTTGATCTGTTAGAAGAAACTATCTCAAAATTTTAAAGAGAGAACAACTTATATATATAAGCCAAAAATACGGGTAAGTACTATGAAGGGATAGAATATGACTCTAAAAATGAAAAATAAAAATGTTTTTTTTTTTAAAAAAGGGATTGATAAGATGTTGGTTGAAAAAGGGAAAAAGAAAAATTCAAAAAAAAAAGGAAAAAAAGACTGTTAAAAAAAATTAACTTTGAAAGACTAAAGAATCATGGTAAAAAAGCCATGAATTCTATGTGCAGTATTCCCCTAGCGCTGGAGTTCTGCCATTCTCATTGATGGGTAAACTTGGTCTTGGCTGGCTGTTCTCGCTGATCTTCTGGGGAGGGGCCTGTTGCCGTGGTTTCCAAATGTCTCTGCCAGAGACGGAATTGCCCCACCCTTGCCCCCTCCCGGCTAAGTAATCTGCTCTGGTTTGCTCTCCGGTGCTTTTGTTCCCTGTGAGCTTTCCGTACAGCTTTGGAGGCAGAGAGTGAAAATGGCGGCCTCCCAATCTCTGCCCTGGAGGAGCCGAGAACTCGGGGCCCTGATCCTCAGTGAGACCCCAGAGAAAAGCCGTGAGTCACTCCCGTCTCCCCGGTCTCCGGCGGCACTCTGTGCTCACCCGGCCTGTGACCGCGCGTTTCTATCTCTGGCACCCGACACCGGGTGGAGTCTCCAAACCCAGCAGATCCCTGTGGTGCACTCCTGCGCGGCTCCTCCCGGGGAAAGAAGGTGAGTCTCCCCGGATCTGCTGCTTGTTGGGTCCCTGCTGGAGGAGCCGTGGCCCGACTGTGCCGCGGATCACGGTTTATGGCAACCCTGAGCTGAGAGCCCGTGCCTGGGCTCCACCTCTGCAGCCGGCTTCCCTGCTCTGTTACCTGGGAGCTCTGCCACACTCAGGCACCCCCGGTCTTTCTGTGACCCCGAGGGTCCTGAGACCACAGTGTCCCGTGAGGCTTCCACCGCCAGCTTAGCCACCGCAGTGATGTCCCTCAGCGGAGCTGACTTCTAAAAGTTCCGATTTTGTGCTCCATGGTTCTATCACTTGCCAGAAGCGGCCAACGGAGGCCCCTCCCCCACCGTCTATCCTCCCGAATATCACCTCGGATTCACTTCTCCGCACATCCTACCTTCCAGAAAGTGGTCGCTTTTCTGATGAGAGAGTTGTTGCTATTCTTTTCTTCGATCTCCTGTTGAGTTTGTAGGTGTTCAGAATGGTTTGATCCCTATGCAGCTGAATTCCTGAGAGGAGAGGAAATCCAGGTCTCCTACTCCTCCGCCATCTTTCTTGGTAAATTTCTAACGATATTCTATTTATGTCATCATAGTTTCTAACTATGAAGACAATGTTACTTCTTCCTTTTCCACCTGTCTCTTGATTCTCTTTCTTGCCTCATTACACTGAAAATGACCTCTAATAAAATGTTAGTAGACGTGATAAAAGAGGACATCCTTGAATCATTCCAAATATTGAAAGAGAGTGTTCAATGTTTGACCATTAAATATAATTAACTCTAGCTTTATCAAATTGAGATAGATCTTTTATTCTTACTTTAGTGAGACTTTCTTTTTGTAATCAATTACCTATTACTGTAGTTAGTTATGAGAACTGATTTTGAAATGTTAAAAAAAATACAACCATATGATAAATAACCAAGATTGTAGTGATGTATCATCCTTTTTAGTAATAGCCAGAGATTCAGCTTGCTTGTCCAGAGCTGTTTATAAGCACATGTATAAAAGTATTTGTCTCTTCGTTTACTTTAAAAATATACCTTAAATATGTGCATTTTCCCAAAACAGTAATAGTTTTAAGTAACTAGTTATAATTAGTTACAACTGCAAGTAAATCTAATCCTTAATGTGTAGAAAGTGGTAGCGATGTATTACATGCTGAGCTGCTTACCTTAGACATATGCTTCAAGAGATAATGTCTAATCTGTTTTATCTGCTTTGCATGGCCTCAGCAGCAAAAGCTTTTAACATTAAGGAATCTATTATTGAACTTGCAGAATCAAAAGACTGCCTACTGAGAAATTATAGCTGTAGCTGATAATAAAACTATTGTGAATTTCACCGACTTCAGTATTTTTGCAACCAAGATACTAGTTTTTATAATCCATTTGAACTCCATAAATGTTTTCAAAAGGTATTTTTGTTTACTTCTCAGAAGGCTTGTCACCTTTTAACATTGATCAAAATAATGAGTCCCAATCATATATGCTACTAAAAGCATACTTTTCTTTTTCTTTCTGCGAGCTGAGGCGAGGACAGATCATGAGAACTGGTAAGTGGTCAGCATTATGCTTAACTGTTAGGATAAGCTAGTAGAGCTGTCCTTCATAATTTGTTCAAACATCTGGCTACCACTGTTAAATAGGTTAGGGAAGAACATGTGGTTCTCATTTAAAACATTGCAAACATCATCATGATGGAGACTGTGAAATTTTAAGAAAGACCAATACTGTTTTGATTATAATCTCAGACAGAAAAAAAAAAAAAAACCCACCCTGTATGCTCAGCTAAGAATTCTAGTGTCTTATTTATCAGAAATTTCTATTCTTTATTATGTTCTTTTGATTTTTTATTTTAAAGAACAGGTAATTAATACAGAAAGGTACTGTTGTCATTTTTTCCTGCTTTTCAAATGAAATTATAACTAAAAATGAAAAATAAAATAAAAATATATATTGAAAACAATTGTAAATTTATGAGCTTTTACTTTTAATAACATTTTTTCAATTGAAATGTCAAAGTTACACTTTTGTTCCATAAGTAATTCTATGGATTAGGAATAAAACCGTGTGTGTTTTCCAATTAGCAATAGCAGCCTTCTATCTCTGATTAATCCAGCTGCTTAAAATGTGTGTTGTATTTGACCATTTGTCAAAAAAGTCTGAGGTTACATGAGCCAGCTGGCACAAGGTTGGAGGGTGGGAATCTCAGCTGATTAGGACTATGGTTATTGCATTTTCATAAACTCTACTTTCAAAATGCCAAATGATGAAAAACCCAACCTTGGCGGCCCTACAATTTTGCCAAGCAATGATAGTTTCAGAAATTTTCAGCTCAAAATATCTCTTCTAACTCATATTTCCTGCACCCCTAGAACAAGTAATTTACTTATATATTTTTAAGACCCTGCTTAAGAGAAAAAAATAGATATTAAAGCTATATTTTTATCAGTGAAGCGGCCTCTGATTGTAATTTTGTCATACATCCTATCTAGAAAAAAAAGGAAAAATTAAATTTAAAGGAACACAATAAAGATATTCATGTCAAAAAGTTAATTCATCGTGTTAACTTCATATGTTATTTTTTAAATCTTTTTTTTTTTTTTTTTTTTTAAAGATTTTTATTTATTTATTTGAGACAGAGAGAATGAGAGAGACAGAGAGCACATGAGAGGGGGAAGGGTCAGAGGGAGAAGCAGGCTCCCTGCTGAGCAGGGAGCCCGATGCGGGACTCGATCCCGGGACTCCAGGATCATGACCTGAGCTGAAGGCAGTCGCTTAACCAACTGAGCCACCCAGGCACCCTCATATGTTATTTTTTAAGAAGAAGGAACAAAGCTAGTCAGAATTACTTAATTTTTTTCACTTTCCCCACCAATTAAGTATGACATTTACTGTATTAGAATAAGAACCCAAGTCTCTAATGATCAAGAGAATCTTGTGTTACTTTTACAGATCTGTTCGCATGCACATGCATTTCTGTGTGTGCACACGTAGATGAGTCCACCAGGTGTCGATGTGCAGCCTGCCTCACTAACAAGTCTGTGTCATACTCTTCCTTTGATTTTTTTTTTCACACCTGGTGCTTGCTACAGCAACATGTCTGACTGGCCATTTGAGTTATCTGAGAAGCTGTCAAAAGGTTGGGAAGATTTGGGAAGATTTCAAAAACCTGGCTGAGCATGCCTTCTCAAGAATAATACTTTATGACACTTTTATCCTCTATCCCAAACCTCAGATGTTTGATTTTTTTTTTCCTTTCCACTGCTGAAATGGGGGCAGCAAGAAGCCTAGGGGGAGTTAGGATACTTTGTAAAAATCACAGATTGTTTCAACTTTTACCCAATTGTGAATATGTATATTTTCAAATTTTAAGGTGATGGATGGGACCTGGTCATCCTATAAACAGAATATAAAAGAAATCTCATCTAATGACACATGGTTTGTAGTAGTTCACTTATATGAATATTTAGCTTTAATTATCCTTGTTTTTATTTCTTTGTTATTTTACTAGGTAATGCAGTTACAGGGTTTAAAAGTCAAGAAGTATAACGTGTACTAAGGAAAAAGTCCTCTTTCTCATGTTTGCCCATGAGTACCCCAGCCTCTCCAAACCCATACCCAAATACTATTGTAAGTTACTTGTGCGTCCTCTTTAGCATTGCCAGATTTAGTGGAAAAAACAAAGGGCTCCCGATTCAGTTTAAATTTCAGATAAACAATGAACACTTTTTAGTATCAGCATGCCCTAATTATTGCATGGGATATACATATACTAAAGTAAAATCATTGTTTATCTTACTCTAAAATCCTTCCTAATCCTTCCTGAAATTTTTGCACAAATGAAAGGAATATGCTTACATCTTCTGTCATTGTCCTCTGTCCCTCTTCTTTTATATAAATGGTAGCATACCTTATGTATTGTTCTGCACCTGATTTTTAAACCCAATAATACCTTTGAAGATTATTCTACACAATTATGAGAAGAGACTTCTCATCGTATGTCAATATACTTCAATAAAAAGAGAGATTTCTCTTTGTTTACCATAATTTATTTAACCAGACTCTTGATATCCCTATAGGTGAGTTCCTATATTTTGCAATGAATAATCATTTCTTTAAAAATTTGTCTTCAATATTTTTCCAGTTTTATTGAGATATAATTGACATATAACATTGTATTAGTTTAAGGTATGCAACATAATGATTATATATATGCCTATATATATAGATATCTATATCTACATGTCTATATATATCTCAAAAGGATTACCACAATAAGTTTAGTTAACATCTGTCATTCACATAGTGACAAATTTTTTTCTTGTGATGAAAAATTTTAAGGTGTACTCCATTAGCAACTTTCAAGTGTACAATAACTATAGTCACCATGCTATATATTTCATGCCCAGAACTTATTTATTTTATAACTTGAAATTTACACCTTTTGACCACCTTCTCCCATTTCCTCTACACCTCATCCCTAGCCTCTGGCAACCACTAAACTGTTCCCCATTTTTAGGAGTTTGGTATTTTTTAAGATTCCATATACAAGTGGGGCTCAGGCAGTTAAGCGTCTGCCTTCAGCTCAAGTCATAATCTCAGGGTCCTGGGATTAATCCCCACATTGGACTCTCTGCTTACAGTGAGTCTGCTTCTCCCTCTCCCTCTGTGATCTCTCCTGCTTTCACTGTCTCTCAAGTAAATAAATTAAATCTTAAAAAAAAAAGATTCCATATACAAGTGAGATCATATAGTATTTGTTTTTCTCTGTCTGACTTATTTCACTTAGCATAATGCCCTCAAGGCCCATCCATGTTGTCACAAATGGTGGGATTTCCTTTTCTCATAGTTGAATAATATTCCATTACATATAATATATATATATAATATATAGTATATAACATAATAATGTAACATGTATGTTAATATAATAGTATTGTTGTATAATGTCATGATATAACATTATATATAATATATTAATATTTCATTATACACATATATGTGTATATCACATTTTCTTTATCCATTGTCTCCAATTAATGTACACAAGTGTTCCCTTTCCTCAACTCCTTTACCAATACTTTGGACTTTTTGATAATAGTTATTCCTAACAGGTATTAGTTGATATCTGATTATGGTTTTGATTTGTATTTCCTTGATGATTAGTGATGTTAAGCATCTTTACATATACCTAAGGCCATTTGAAAAAATGTCTACTCAGGTCTTTTGCCCATTTTTTAATCAGGTTATTTGGGATTTTTGCTATTGAGTTCCATGATTTCTTTATATATTTTGGATATTAACCCCTTATCAGATATATGCTTTGCAAATATTTTCTCCCACTCTGTAGGTATCTTTTCTTTTTTATTGTTTTTTTTTTTTTTTTTTTTTTTTTTTTTTAGTTTGATGTAGTCTGATATTTGTTTTTGCTTTTATTACCTATGTTTTTTGTGTTAAATCCAAAAAATTATTGTCAAGACCAATGTCCAAGAAGCTTTTCCTCCTATGCTTTCTTCTAGAAGTTGTATGGTTTCAGGTCTTAATTAATCCATTTTTAGTTGATTTTTTTAGATGATATAAGAGTTCAATTTCCTATTTTGCATGTGGATAGTCAGTTTCCCCAACACCACTTACCAAAGAGACTATCCCTTCCTCATTGTATATTCTTGGTACCATTTTTAAAAATCAGTTAACTGTGCTTTCATTAGTTTATGTCTGGGCTCTTTTGTCTGTTTTCTTGGTCTAATAGGTATGTTTTTATGTTGGACCTATCCTGTTTTGATTACTGTAGCTTTAAAATTAGTTTAAAATCAGGAAGTTTGATGCCTCCAGCTTTATTCTCCTTGGTCAAGATTGCTTTAGGTAGTCACTTTAGCTATTTGGTGTTTCCAAACAAATTTTACAATTGTTTACTTTATTTCTGTAAAAAATACCATTGGAATTTTAATAGAGATTGCTTTGAATCTGTATAACACTTAGGGTACTATGGACATTTTAACAATATTAATCCCTTTAGTCTTCAGTGTATGACACCACGAGGCTCACATAAAACTTAGTCTTTTAACAGTTCATTTTAAGGTGAGAACAACCTAAGTTTGAGTATAAAAGCTCAATGCTTTTATTCCCTCTAATTTTATGTTTTTGATGTCACAATTTATATCTTTTTATATTGTGTGTCCTCTAACAAATTATTGTAGCTATGATTACTTTTAGTTTTTTTTGTCTCTTAACCTTTACACTAGAGTTATTTGTGATTTATACACTACCATAGCAGTATTAGAGTACTTTGAACTTGACTATATATTTGCTTTTACCAGTGAGTTTTATACTTTCATATGATTTTATTTTACTAGTTGGCATCCTTTCTTTTCAGCTTGAAGAACACCCGTTAGCATTTCTTGTAAGGCAATTATAGAGGTAACAGGCTCCAGCTTTTGTTTGTATGAGAATGTCTATGTGTTCTTCAGTTCTGAAGAATAGCTGCAGGGTAAAATATTCTTGTTTGTCAGCTTTTTTTTCTTCAGAATTTTGAATATATTATCCCATTCTTTCTGGACATGCAAGGCTTCTGCTAAGAAGTCTGCTTGTAGCCTATGTATGCTCCTTCGTATGTAATGAGTTTCTTTTCTCTCCGAACTTTCAAGATTTTCTCTTTGACTTTGATTTTTGACAGTTTTATTATAATGTGTTTAGGTTAAGACTTCCTTGAATTGAAACTGACTGGGCATCCTTAAGCTTCATGACCATCAATGTCCATATCTTTCCCCATATTTGGGAATTTTTCAGTTTAAATAAGCTTTCTGTCCCATTCTCTCTCTCTCTTTCTTCTGAGACTCCCATAGCTTGAATATTTTTTCTTTTGATGGCTTCCCTTGAGTCCCATACGCTTTCTTCACTCTTTTTTTTTTTTAAGATTTTATTTATTTATTTGAGACAGAGAGAATGAGAGACAGAGAGCATGAGAGGGAGGAGGGTCAGAGGGAGAAGCAGACTCCCTGCCGAGCAGGGAGCCCGATGCGGGACTTGATCCCGGGACTCCAGGATCATGACCTGAGCCGAAGGCAGTCGCTTAACCAACTGAGCCACCCAGGCGCCCTTTTTTTTTTTTTGACAGTTTTTCTTTCTCTAACTAAATACCTTCAAATGACCTCTTTGAGTTTGGTGATTTTCTTCTGCTTGATTGAATCTGCTAATGTAGCTCTCTAAATTATTTTTTATTTTATTCCTTGTATTCTTCAGCTCCAAAATTTCTGTTTAGTTATTGTCATATTTTCTGTCACTTCTTTGAGCTTCTCATTTTGTTCTTGTATTTTTCTTGATTTTATTAAATTGTGTTCTCTCATAGCCTGCTGAGCTTCTGTAGAACAACTATTATTAGTTCTTTGTCAAACAGTTCTTGTATCTACATTTCTTTGGGGTCAGTTACTGGAAGTTTATTGTATTCCTTTGGTCCAGTCATGTTTCTCTGACTTTTCATGATCCCTAGAGCCTTACATAGGTGTCTGTGCATTTGAAGAAGCAGTCACTCTTCCAGACTTTCAGGACACACTTCAGTAAGGAAATACCTTCACATGCAGGTGGGGGCACATTGAGACTGGTGGAGTGGAGCATCAAGTATTGGGATATGTGGTATCTGTAGGGCCGGGGTCTTGGTATCTTTGGCTCAGGAATCTGGGGTGCATGACTTCGATGACTGCATGGTCCTTAGTGCTGAGAACTGGGGAGGATCCTCAGTGGCTGCAAGGATTATTAAGGCCAAAGCAATACCTCCAGGTGCAGTGATATGGGACTAGGTCTGGTGATGGCTTGAGCCAGTGGTGTACACATGCTTTACTCTGGGGGTCAACTGAAAGTACTTGTGTGGCGGTAGAGACTTGCTACAGGCACCCATGCAGTGGTAAGGGCTGGGGCAGGTGGCTGGGCCCAGGGCCAACTGTTGGCGGACAGGCAGCTGCTGGGGCCATAGCCGGTAATGTGCCCTTGCTCTTCAGGGGCTGGGCATGGGCACAGTGGTGGGGTCATCTGCATGCACTCAAACAGCTGCATGCCTGATCCGGCAGCAGGAAGGTGTGGTGGCTACACTGGATCCTGGGGCCTGAGGCTTCTGTGGCGAGGTGAGGAGAAACTCAGAGACCTAGAGTCTATGAGTACAAAAACCTGTGGGGCTCTCAGCACTGAATGCCATGGCAGGTCTACAACTGCTGTGCTGATTATTGGTTTCCTCAGTGGTGAAAGCTGCTGGGGCCCTCAGTTGAATTGTTCACTGGAGTCCATGATGAGGTTCTCATTAATGGAAATTGTGGATACTCTAACATCTGAAAGGGCTGTTGAGGTTCTTATCGGTGAAAGGTGCTAGGGTCCACTGCAGAGCAGGCCACTGGGAACCATGGTCACTCCCACTGTGTGGCTACTACTGACAGCACCTACTTTTTTTTTTTATTCCGAGTGAATACCAATTCTTTTTTTTAATAGTATCTGCATTCAATGCTTTCATTTTACCTCTGAGCAATGTTTTCCCTGCATCTCACAAATTTTGATAAGTTGTGCTTTCATTTTCATTCTGTTCAAATGTTTTGAACTAAACATTTAATTTCCCTTGAGATTACTTTAATTTTAATTTTAATGTTTTAAAATTTCTCTTGAGATTTCTTCTCTAACTCATTTAGAAGTATGTAATTCAATGTCCAAGTATTTGGGAGATTTTCCAGCTATCTTTCTGTTAATGATTTCTAGTTGAATTCCATAGTATTCTGAGAGCAGACATTGCATGATTTCTGTTCTTCCAAATTGGTTAAGATGTGTTTTATGGCCTAGAATGTGATTTATCTTGGCTTGTATTCCATGTAAGCTTGAGAAGAATGAGTATTCTCTCTTGTTGGCTGAAGTAATCCTTAGATGTCATTATATCCGATTGATTGATGATGCTGTTGAGTTCAACTGTATTCTTGCTGATTCTTTGCCTGCTGGATCTGTCCATTCCTGAGGACAGGTCTTGAAGTCTCCAGCTCTAACAATGGATTAATCTAGTTCTCCTTGCAGTTCTATCAATTTTTGTCTCCCGTATGTTGATGCTTTTTTGTTAGTTAGGTGCATCCACTAAGGATTGTTATGTCTTCTTAGATTATTGACTATTTTGTCATTATGTTAATGTCTCTCTTTATCCCTTATAATTTTTCTTGCTCTGAAGCCTGCTCTATCTGAAATTAATATAACCAAGCCAGTTTTCTTTAGATTAGTGAAAGTATGGTTTATCGTTCTCCATCTGTTTACTTTAATCTATATGTGTCTTTATATTTAAAGTGTGTTTCTTATAAACAACATAATTAGGTCTTGTTTTTTGGTTCACTCTGGCAATCTGTATTTTTTTTTAATTTGAATAGTTAACACCTTTTCAAAGAAGACCTACAGATGGCCAACAGACACATGAAAAGATGCTCAACATAACTAATCATCAGGGAAATGCAAATCAAAATCACAATGAGACACCATCTTGCACCTGTCAGAAAGGCTAAAATCAAAAAGACAAGAAATAACAAGTGTTGGCGAGGATGTGGAGAAAAAGGAACCCTCAGACACTGTTGGTGGCAATGCAAATTGGTATTAGCTACCATGGAAACAATTTAGATGTTCCTCAAAAAATTAAAAATAGAAATACCATATGATCCAATGATTCCACTGCTAAATATTTATCTATTATGCAGCCATTGAAAAAGTAAGATTGTGTCACTTGCACCAATATGAATGGACCTAGAGGGTATTATGCTAAGTGAAATAAGTGAGACTGAAAATGACTATTGGTATATTTAGACCATTGACATCTAAAGTGACTATTGACATAGTTAGATCAGTATCTACCATATTTGTTATTGCTTTCTATTCACCACTCTTGTTATTTATTCCTATTTTTACCTTTCCTTCTTTTTCTGACATTTGTGGTTTTAATTAAGCATTTTATTATATGATTCTATTTTCTCTCCTCCCTTAGCATATCAATTTTACTTCTCTTTTTTACCTTTTTTTAGTGGTTGCCCTTGAGTCAGCAAAATATATTTACAACTAATCCAAGTCCACCTTCAAATAAGACTATACCACTTTGTGGATAGTGCAAGTATCTTAGAATAACAAAATACGCTTCATTCTTGCTTTTCATCTTTTGTACCATCACTGTCATTTCACTCATCCATTAGCATACCTAAGTGTGTAAATATACATAAGCCACATAATTAAATATATTTTACTGTCATTAATTTGAACAAACTATTATCTGTTAGATTAAGAATAAGTCAAAGAAAAGTTTTTATTTTACTTTTACATCTTCATTTTTCAATACTTTCTTTTCTCTGTGTAGATCCAAGTTTTTGACCTCTATAATTTTCCTTGTCTCTAAAGAAATTCTTGGGGTGCCTAGGTGATGCAGTCGGTTAAACGTCTGACTCTTGGTTTTGGTTGAGGTCCTGAGCTCAGGGTCTTGGGACTCTGCACTGGGTGTGGAGTCTGCTTGGGATTCTCTCACTCCCTCTCCCTTTGTCCCTCCTTCATTGCACTCACTCTTTCACTCAAATAAATAAAATCTATTGTTTTGAAGATTTTATTTATTTATTTGACACAGAGAGCGAGAGAGCATAAGCAGCAGGAGCAGTAGAAAGAAAGGGAGAAGCAGGCTCCCTGTCGAGCAGGGAACCCGATGCAGGACTTGATCCCAGGACCCTGGGATGATGACCTGAGCCGAAGGCAGATGCTTAACCATCTGAGCCACCCAGGTGTCTCAATAAATAAAATCTTAAAAAAAAAAAAAAAAGAAATTCTTACATTTCTTATAAGTCAGATATCCTGGCAACACATTCTTTCATACTTGGTTTGTCTGAGAAAGTACTTGTTTCTTCATTTTTTGAAGGATAATTTTGTAGAATTCTAGGTTGGCAGTTGTTTTTGTTTTTTTTTTTTTTCTCAACATTCAAAATACTTAACTCCAGTCTTTCCTACCTTGCAATGTTTCTGAGGAGAAATCGATGTGATTTTTATCCTTGCTCCTCCATAGGTAAGATGTATTTTCCTTTGACTTCTTCCAAAAATTTTTTTCCTATCTTTAGTTTTCTGAAGTTTGAATATTTATGTAGAATTCTTAGCATTTATCCTGTTTCATGTTCTCTGAGCTTCCCAGATCTGTGTTTTGCTGTCTGACATTAATTGAAGTAATTCTCAGTCATTGCTGCTTCAAATATTACTTCTAGTTTGTTCTCTCTTCTTCTGGTACTCCCATTAAGCATATGTCATACCTTTTGTAGATGTCCCACTGTTAGATATTCTGGGATTTTTTTCTTCAGAAAAAGTTTTCTCCTTGCTTTTAAGTTTTGGAAATTTCTACTATCATATACTCAACCTCATAGATTTTTTTTTCCCTCTCAGCTTTGTCTGGTCTACTAATGAATTTATCCAAAGCATTCTTTATTTCTGTTAGTGTTTTTGTTCTCCATTATTTGTTTTTGATTTTTCTTAGAATTTTCATCTCTTTGTTTACATTATTTGTTTTTTGCATGTTGCCTACTTTTTCCATTTAAACCCTTAGCATATTAATCACAGTTTTAAAAATGTCTACTATACTCTGGTAGATGTTGACTCTGGGTCTGATACTTATTCAGTCTCTTCAAATTGTATTTTTTTTGGCTTTAGTATGCCTTTAATTTTTTGCTGAAAGTTGGACATGAAGTACTAGATAAAAGAAACTGAGTAAATTGGCCTTTCGTAATGTAGAGGTAAGGTGTGCAGGAAAGGGGAGCATTCTCTAGTCTTGTGACCAGGTTTCAGTCTTTGGGTGAGCCTGTGTCCCTAGAACGTGACCTTCACCATTGCTCCTCAGGTCTCTGCACCTCGTGTGGGAAAAATGGCTAGAGGCACCTGGAGTTGGATATTTCTTTCTCCCATATTGAAGGCCACAAGGAGCTGGAGTTGGCAATTTTCCTTCCTGGGGTCACTTAGCCTCTGATAAAATCCCAGCAGGCTAGGCTCTGGCTAACTAGTTTCTCCTGAGGGCAGACCTCTATAAGAAAAACAATGGCTCTGGCTTATTTCAAAATGTTTTCTTTCCCCTTCCCTTGCCAGAAGCATGAGGGGATTTTTCTCTGATACTTACTATAAAAACCTAGAGCTAAAATCCATGAAAGTGTGAGACTGCCCCTAATGCCGGCTGCCCCTGGAGTTTTACCTCAGACTTGTCCACCCTAGGCTTCCAGTAATCATCAATTACAGTTCAGGGCTTCTTACTCCCATGCTGGTTCTCTTCAAGGTTTCTGCTCCTATAAGTTTCAGTTCTCTGTATCTGTCTGTCATTCCTATTTGGGGAGCAGGCATTTGTGTTGTGACCTCACTTCTCTGACAAATCTAAGAAAAGTTATTGATGTTTTACTTCATTCAGCTTTTTTCTTGGGATAAAGTAAAAGCTTTTTACATGTTGGACCAGAAACTGGAAGCCTCTGCTTTCTGTATATTGGTATTTACCTGGTGCACCTCTGCCATACTTTTATTGGCAATCTTTCCGATCACCTTGATTTAGGTGTGCTTCTTGGGCAAGAATGAAACATTCTAATTAGAAATTTTTTCTTTAACATGTGATTGCTGCTCATTTAGCCCATTTATATTATTGCCATGACCAATGTGTTTTGGTTTCAGATTTATATTTATAGCTTTTATATACTATGTGATCACCTTTCTCTGTTTGATTTTCTTTATGAAGCCTTGATAATTAGGAAAGGCTATATTTTTGTTCTGGAAATAACCATTATTATTAGAATCATATCTTAGTATATTTAGTTCATGCTTTGTTTTCTTTATTTTCTAAACTCCAATCAATTGTGAAATCAACTCATTTCTTATTTCTCTCTTTTTCTTTTGTCGTATCACCCAATTTCAGACAATATTATTTCTCTTAGTGTCCATCCTTTATTTCTCTTATGAGAAATCCTATCTTCTCTTTTGAGTATTATATGATCTATGATCTTTGTCTTTCAACTATTAGAGATGAAGCAATCAGCACATTTTACCTCTCAGGATCTTTTCCCCTCCTAATTTTTGTTTGTTGTACATTTTCTGCATTCTCAGTATAACATTTACATTATTCTCCTTAATATGGTAATATTTCTGTTAATTCTGCAGACACATAATTTTTGCTCATTTTCAGTCATATGGTTGCAGGGCAGTTTCCTGAATTATTTTCTTATTTTCCTCAAATGTCTACCATTCGCAGAGAACTCATCCTCAGTTTCACTAACTAGGGCTCATAGGAACACGATTATCTGAATTCTTTTGTAGTCAACCCAGTTTGCTTCTTGCTTTTATGCTTTAAGAGTAACCTGTGTTACTCTGTTTTCCTTTGAAGTTTCCCAGAGCCACCTCTCCAGTGCCTTTGTACCAATTAGGAAACGGGGCTCTATTCCAGCAGATGTGGCCCTATATGCACAGTGCTTGGCAAGGAGAAGAACAAGAAAGGTCACACACATGAGACAGATACTGTTCTTTGTGCTACTTCCAGTTCTGTCTTCATTTCTGAGATTCTTTTTTTTCTCCTATTTCTTTCTTAAAATTGTTGAACCTTGCCATGATGTATTATCATTTTTATATAGCATTAGATTATATTGTTTGTTTTATTTAGGATTTTCTAGACGTTTCTGTTATTTCTATGTAGCTTAATTCCACTGTGGCATAGACACATTTTGTATGATTTCAATGGTTCAAAATTTGGTGAGACTTGCGTTATGGCCCAGAAAATGGCCAATTTCAGTAAATATCTCAAGTGCACTTGAAAAGTTAAGTGCAGTGTTCCAGATGTATGAATTGGGTCAACTTTGTTAGGCATGCTATTTAAATATTCTATATATGATTTTTTTTGGTCTGTTTCATTAATAATCCAGAGTAGGGTAACAAAGACTCTTCCTATGATTGTGGACTTGTCCATTTCTACTTTCAGTTCTTTCAGTTTTTATTTTATTTATTTTAAGGTTATTTTGTTAGCTTCAAACAAATTCAGAATTATATGCACCTAGTAAACTGGCCATCTTTTCCTTATTAAATATCTCTGATACTGTTTCTCACCTTGAAGTCAGCTTTGTCTCCTATTAGTTCAACTTGTTTTGGTTAGTCTTTAGGTTATATCATTTACATCCTTTTACTTTTAACCTTTCTGTGTCCTTCTATTTAAAGCATACCTCATAAACAGCATATATTTGAGATTTTTAAAAATTTTAAATCCTTGCCTTTTAATTGAAGCATTTACTTCATATTACATCTATGAACCATTTACTATTACTATTTGCTATTTTATTACTCTATTGAATTACATAAGTTATTCAAATATTTATGATTCTATTCTTTATTTCATTTTTTCTTCTCTATAGTCTTCTTAGTATTACTCTATGGATTTCAACATAAATCCTCGATGGAATAGGGCTGCTCTAAATAATAAGTACTTTTTATCACTTCATCAATGCAAAGTTGAATTCCATTAACCCCCTTCTACTTTTAATATTACTAATGTCATGTACTTTTAATTTACATGTTTTCAAGCATATCACATTATTATTTTTATAGATAAAAATCACCATTTAGATTTACCCAAATATTCACTTTTTTCTTAATTGTTCTTCATTCCTTTCTGTGCTTCCATGTTTCTACCATCATCCAATTGCTTGAAGAGCTCCCTGATTATGTCTTTCATTGCAGGTTTGCTACCAATAAATAAATCCTCCCAGCTTCTGCGTACCTAAAAGACTTCATTTTAAATAATTGTTTTTGCTAAATAAAGGATTCTTTATTGACAACTTTTTCTTTCAGCATATTAAAGCTGTCATTTCATTTTCTTCACACTTAGATAATTTCTGTTGAGAATTCAGCTCCCAATTGCTTCTTTTAAGGTAATGGTTTTATTTTTCCTTAGATGCTTTAGAAATTTTCCTCTTTGTCTTTTAGCATATTTACTATGCTGCTAATGTGCAGATGTATGTGCTTTTTCTGTTTCTTTTTAATTTAACTTGCTTGGGGTCCATAGCTTTTCTTTAATCTTTGACTTGCATTTTTCAACAGTTTTGAAAATTCTCAGCTCTTATGTTCCCAAATACTACTTCTATTCCATGGCCTCTCCCCATCTGGAACTGAAAATATATACATTTTAGATCCTTCACAATGTCTTTTATGTATTTGCTATACTGATTTTCTTTCATTTTTAAAGTTTCTTTCTGGGGCGCCTGGGTGGCTCAGTCAGTTAAGTGTCTGCCTTTGGCTCAGGTCACGATCTCAGGGTCCTGGAGATTGAGCCCTGCATCTGGCTCCCTGCTCAGTGGGGAGTCTGCTTCTCCCTCTGTGCCTCCCCACATATGTTCTCTCTCTCTCTCAAGTAAATAAAATCTTAAAAAAAAAAAAAAACAAAACAGAAGCTTCTTTCTGTGTTTCACAGGAGGGTCTTTTCTCCAGACCTATCCTCCAGCTTACTCGCCCACTGTCTTGTGTCTGATCTGCTGCCGATACTGTTTGTTGAGTTGCTGATTTCAGTTGTTTTATTTTATAGCTCTATAATTTCAATTTGATTCTGTTTAATAGATTCCCATTATCTGACAAAAACTTCCATCTTACCATTTATTTACTTGAACAAATTAATCTAATAACTCTATCACCTGTGGAGCTGCTGCTAGTTTCTATTTTTTCTCTTGGATTTTTATTACCTGGTTTTATCTCCTAAGAGCTTGATAATAAAATACTGAATGGAGGATACCGTGTGCAAATATAGAGACATGACAGATATTACCTTAATCTAGGGCTTATTTCTTTTTATTTGGAAGATAGCTAGAATAGGGACAGATTAACTCGATCCATTCTAGGATGGATGTTTCAAATTGGGTTTCTATCTTAGTAATGGGTAATCTATTTCTAATTTTCCCTTTCCCCTAGAAAATAGTCTTTTAAGGATCTCATCCAAAAGTTCATAGTGTTGCACGACCCCTCCTCTTTGTCTTGTTCTGAACTTCAGTGTTTGTATTCTCAGCCAAATGCTTCATTACATGATTTGACTTGCATGGAATTATCACGGTAGTTCTGCTTGACTTCTTGGCCTCTTACCACGCCCCCCATGTCCCCTAACCCCCACCCAGCTTAAGAACCAGCAAATGTCTCCATGAGAAATAATAGACTCAGCTCTCTATGATTACCTTTTCTCTGGCTTTTCTCTTCTCAAATCCAGGCTGCCTTGTTACTTCTAGATTTCAACATTTATTTCCCCATACCTGTGAAATTTTTGTAGTTCTCTGCCACTGTTTTCATCTTATCCTCTCATTCTCACACTCTTAGAAACTGGCAGATCCCTAGAGGAGAAAATTGGTAAATCACGTTAGGCTCACCTCAATGCCATTTCCCTGCTCTGAGCTTCTCCATCACTCAAGTTGTAGGTGCCTTGGCTGTTCTCTAGTGCCTTCAGAAGATTGTTGCTTCTGTTTCAATTTTATCAGCTTTTTATAGTGTTCCAGGATGGTTTGTAAAAATCTGCACCATCATAACCAAAGGCAAAGATGCTGACCACTTCATGCCAGTTCCATTGCTACCACCTGCATGTGAGTCCCCATCATGTATCACCTGGAATATGTCATAGCCTCACAACTGGTCACCTGCTTTTACAGTCTATTCTCAGGAGAGTAGCCAGAATGATAGCACAAAAATGTAGAGTTCTGGGGGATTTGATAAAAAACAAAAACAAACAACAAACAAACAAACAAACAAACAAAAAAACCAAGTCTATGAGGCCCTAAATAATACCTTCTTCCCCCAGAGTCCTACTATTCCCCTCCACCCTGCTTTAGCTACACTGTCTTCCTGACTGTTCCTGAAACACCAGGTATACCCTTCCACATTAGTCTTTGCAAGAGAAAATTCCTCTTCCTTGAATGTCCTTCTCCCCACATGGTTCAGGGCTAATTTCTTCATCTCCTTCAAGTCTTTTCTTCCTCATACTTCCTGAGCCTGGTACTTTTGATTCCCCTCAATTAATCCTTCTCTCTTCTTTTTTCTTCATCTATAATACTGACCACTTTCTAGCATAACATGAAATTTGCTGTTCAGCTTTTTTATTGTTTTTCTCTCCATCTAAATCCTATCCTATTCCCGGCTAGAGAGGTAACTCCAGGAGGACTAGAATCTGTGCTTTTAAAAAAATTGAGATATTCCAAATATTTGGAATAATAGTAGAAGTACTCAAATATAAGATGAATGGTGAATACATAGAAATATTTTGGTAGAGAAGGGCAATCAAAATAATCTAATAATTAGGGATTCATTCATTATTTATGGAGTATCCACTATGTACCAAGGTACTAAAATAATAATAATAGTAATAATAATAATAATAATAAACAAGACAGGCTCTTAAAGCTTAAAAACCTTTCTCTAAAAGAAATGTATATGTATGTATACACAACGTGTATGTATATGAAGTTATCACTTTATATACTTTATTTTCTAATTTGTATTATTTATTCTTTTACTTTACTGAAGTACAGTTCACAAACAATGTTATATCTAGTTTCAGGTGTACAACAGAGTGATTTGACAATTTTATACACTAAGCTATGGTCACCAGGATAAGTAGTTACTATCTGTCACCATACAACATTATTTACTGAATTTCCCACACTATACTTTTTATCCCCAGGACTTTTTTATTTTATAACTGGAAGTTATTTTATAACAGGAACTCTTAGTCTCCTTCACCTATTTTGCCCATCATCCCAACGTCCTCCCCTCCAGTATTTGTTCTCTGTATTTATGATTCTGATTGTTTTTGTTTGTTCATTTGTTTTGTTTTTTTAGATTCCACATATAAGTGAACCATATGGTATTTCTCTGTCTGACTTAGTTCACTTAGCATAATACCCTCTAGGTCCATCCATGTCACAAATGGCAAGATCTCACTCTTTTTTATGGCTGATGGATATTATATATATATGTATATATATACACACATATATATATATGTAGTGTGTGTGTGTCCATTGGCAGATGAATGAATAAAGAAGACACTGTACACTTTAAATATCTTACAATCTCATTTGCCAATTGTACCTTAATAAAACTGAAAAAAAAAGGAGCTATTAGCTACTTTCCCAATATTCTTGAAATGACTGTGAATGTTCCCCTCATGGCTCTAGGAATTCTTCCCACCTTTTCCACTAATGAAAAGATAGTGACTATCATGTTTTTAAGGGTCACAGTCATGAACACTTCCTCTCAGAACTCTAATTAGCTTTGTACCATGCCCCAATGAACTGCAACACAAATCAATTTTTAGGAAACATTTAAATTAAATAAAAAACAGGTTAGACTTTGAAAGACTTTGTGAAGTCCATTTGATTATAAATTGATAGTTTTTAAAATTGTTTTCCATTTTTCAAAAGTTTTTATCTCCTTTTACTTCTGCTGAGTTGGAGAGTTCCCACATCACAGTTCAGATACATTTTCTGTTAGGACATGCCTAAATCTTGCAATCTCCCAAAGCTAATTTGTTACTCCTCACACAATCCCAGTTTTGTAATTTTGATATCTATAACCTTTACATCTCTCCACCAATAAGGCATAAGACAAGGGGAAATTGAGGTCATGACAATATTTTCTTTTTCCCCAGAAAAGCCTTCTACAAGGAGGACATAGCTGAAAGAAACAGCAGGAAGTCTTAAGCAATTATGTAATACTTGGCTCTGACATACACTCCCCTCAACACAGATCATAAAGTCAAATTTAAATCTGTACATGTCTTCTGATAAACAGATTCTGAAATGTTTTCAAAATAACTGATCATTGGATTTGTTTAATTAGAAACATTTCTCATTTTCTCTCTAAGGCAGCTGTCCTAGCATCAAGGCACTCCAGAGTGTTCAGTGGGAGCTATAACAGCAGGAGTCTGAAATCTACAGATACTCAGGGAAGGTAGAGTGCCCTTGCACAGCTGTGGCATTAAGGTATAATGGTATGCTTAGTCTTATCAACAGTTGTAATCTTCAAAAGAAAGAAGAGAGAGAGCAAGCATGCCAAATATCAATGACCAAAATGATGGACAGTTTCTCTCACTTTGATCCATGGGCAACACCATCTCATCATTATTTTATGATTATGTTAACAATGCAACTTCCTTATTCAGTTATTGAATCAGATTTTCTGTGGGTCCCAGGACTCTTCATTTTAGTAAGCCCACCAGGTAAATCTTATGCATGCTAAGGTTAACAACAACAACAACCGACAGAGATTTAAAAAAAACAAAAACAAAAACCCACAATGACCTCTAACATCTGTTGATGGTGAGTGGTGTTGACTCATTCTTCCTCTGTTCAATCTTAAGCAGAATTTTTGTAAATAGAGTTGCTTTTGTTTATACTACATCTTTTAGTTTTTGCTCAGTGTTCTGGGAATATGTCTGTAGGAAAACCTTTGGATGTACTGTAGATATATTTGGGAAAAAAATACTTGGCTATGTTTATCCCAGTGAAATTAGAAAGAACTGAAGACTGAGATGCCAAAGAGTGTAAAGAATTAACATTAACATTTATATTTAGGGCCAAAACAGGCTAGACAACTGGAAACATTTTGGTAGTGTTTAATATGAGGTTGAACATAATAGAAGTGGTTCCAAAATATTTGTACAATGGGAATCTGACTGGAAGATAGTACTCAATCAATCAAGCATCCTCATCAACATCATCATCATCATCATCATCAGTATTTGTGTTATGTACTACCTTTTATTAGGCCCCCTTGCTTAACTATTTCTTTAGAGTCTTAAAACAGTCTGAGTGGACTCTGAACAAATCTTCCTTCTCCCGATATGATTTTCCTTGTACTCTCCAGTATTCTAATTCCAGTAAATGTCATATTCATCCATTCAATTGGCTATGCCAACAACTTTGGAGTTATCCATGAGTGTCATCCCTTTCATGCCCCTTTCCCTCCCCGCCCTCCAACATACTCATGTCTGATAGGTTAGATTTATTCACTTGGAAGACGACTTAGATTCTCATAAAAATACATGGTAGATGAAGATAAAAAGCTTAATGCAATACCCTATGTGTTTACAGACCTATTAGAATCTAGATGATTAAGCTCAAATATCTGACATACTTGACATAAAACAAAAAATAAATTACAAAAAATAGTAATCTCTTATTGAGCAGGAAAATTATTTGAAGTGATTTAATAATGACATATATTGCTGGTCTTGCTGCTCCCTACTAGGGCGGCTATTAGGATGCTGACTCGTACTCACCTTTCAAATACTGTCTGGTAGCCTATGTTCCACTGATTCCTCCAGGTGCATATAGGTCAACAAAATAGATAAATTAGATGAAATGGACAGATTCCTACAAGAAACACATTATAAAAACTGACTCAAGAAGAAATAAAAACTGAATAACAAGTGAAGTAAAGCAACTAAGCAAGTGTAACAAGAGATTAAATTAACAATCAAAAGACTTTCCACAAAACAAAAACAAAAACAAAAACCCAGTATAAATGGTTCACTGGTCAATTCTATGAGACATCTAAAAAATAATTAATACCAATTCTTTACAAACTCTCCAAAAAAATATAAAAATGGAAACACTTCCTACCTCATTCTATGAGGTCAATATTATCTTGATATCTAAATCAGAGAAAGATATCACACGAAAGAGCAGAATCTAACAAGCTGAACCCAGAACTCATACAGAAAAAGAAGGAACCCAGAATAGCTAAAACAAACTAGAAAAGAACAAAGATGAATGTCTCACACTTTCTGATTTCAAAACTTATGACAAAGACACAGTTTTCAAGAGAGTATGTTACTGGTGTAAAGCTAGAAATATAGATCAAGGGAATAGAATTGAGAGTCAACAGATAAATCCTCACATTTATGCTTGGTTGACTTGTGACAATGGTTCCAAGATAAATCAATGAAGGAAAGAAGAGTTTTTCCAGCAATGGGCCTGGGACAACAGGATGTTCACATGTGAAAGAATGAAGTTGAACCCCTACTTCACACCATACACAAAAATTAACTCAAAAAAGTACTTGGGGCACCTGGGTGGCTCAGTTGGTTAAGCGACTGCCTTCGGCTCAGGTCATGATCCCAGGGTCCTGGGATTGAGTCCCACATCGGGCTCCCGGCTCAGCAGGAAGCCTGCTTCTCCCTCTCCCACTCCCTCTGCTTGTGTTCCTGCTCTTGCTGTCTCTGTCTCTGTCAAATAAATTTAAAAAAAAATTAACTCAAAATGGGTTATAGATCTAAATGCAAGAGCTAGAGCGAAATAAGTCAATCAGAGAAAGACATGTATCATATGACCTCACTGATATGAGGAATTCTTTTTTTTTTTAAAGATTTTATTTATTTATTTGAGAAAGAGAGAATGAGAGACAGAGAGCATGAGAGGGAAGAGGGTCAGAGGGAGAAGCAGACTCCCTGCTGAGCAGGGAGCCCGATGTGGGACTCGATCCTGGGACTCCAGGATCATGACCCGAGCTGAAGGCAGTTGCTTAACCAACTGAGCCATCCAGGCACCCCTGATATGAGGAATTCTTAATCTCAGGAAACAAACTGAGGGTTGTTAGAGTGGTGGGGGGTGGGAGGGATGTGGCGGCTGGGTGATAGACAATAGGGAGGGTATGTGCTATGGTGAGTGCTGTGAATTGTGCAAGACTGTTGAATCACAGATCTGTACCTCTGAAACAAATAATACATTATATGTTAAAAAAAAGAAGAAGAAGAAGATAGCAGGAGAGGAAGAATGAAGGGGGGGAAATCGGAGGGGGAGATGAATCACGAGAGACGATGGACTCTGAAAAACAAACTGAGGGTTCTAGAGAGGAGGGGGGTGGGAGGATGGGTTAGCCTGGTGATGGGTATTAAAGAGGGCACGTTCTGCATGGAGCACTGGGTGTTATATGCAAACAATGAATCATGGAACACTACATCAAAAACTAATGATGTAATGTATGGTGATTAACATAACATAATAAAAAAAAATAAAGTGAAATCTAAGTTTAACCAAGAAAAAAAATTAAAAAAATAAATGCAAGAGCTAAAACTATGAAACTCTTACAAGAAAATATAAGATAAATCTTTGGGACCTTGAGTTAGGCAAAGTTTTCTTTGATTTAACACCAGAAATACAAGTGACAAAATAAATGGATAAGTTGTATTTTATCAAAATTTAAAACTTTTGGGGTGCCTGGGTGGCTCAGTCATTGGGCGGCTGCCTTCAGCTCAGGTCATGATCTCGGGATCCCAGGATCGAGCCCTGCAATGGGCTCCCTGCTCAGCGGGAAGCCTGCTTCTCCCTATCCGTCAGCCCCTCCTCCTTGCTTGTATTCTCTCTCTCTCAAATAAATTAATTAAAAAAAAATTGCCTCCTTTCCTACAAAGACATTAGCTCTCCTTCTAACTTATTGCCTTAAGTGTCCTTAACACCTCATGGTAATCACAACAGGAAAACAGAGGGGGGAAAAACTGAACTGTAAGAAAAGTGTATGTAGGGAAATTTGCCTCTTGCCTCTTGTATCTGTGTTCCCTCTCTCGCTGTATCTATCTCTGTCAAATAAATAAAATATTAAAAAAAAATTTTAAACTTTTGTGTTTCAAAAGTGAGTGAAAAGAGACTGAGAGTGAAATGAAAACTATTTGCAAGTCAGGTATGAAAAAAGACTTTTATTTAGAATATATAAAGAACTATAACAATTTAAAAGAATGAAACTTGGGGTTCCTGGGTGTTCAGTTGGTTAAGCATCCAATTCTTGGTTTTGGCTCAGGTCATGATCTCAGGGTTGTGAGACTGAGCCCTGAGTGGGGCTCCACGCTGGGCATGGAGCCTGCTTAAGATTCACTCTGTCCCTCTGCTCTTCCCCACCCCCCCAACATGCTCATGCTCTCTCTCTGAAAAAAAAAAAAATTGCAAAGTAGGCCAAAGATCTAAATAAATATTTCTCCAAAGATGTGTAAATGGTCAATAAGCACATGAAAAGAGGTTCAACATTATTATTCATCAGGGAAATGCATATCAAAACCACAGTGACATACTACTTCACACCCGCCCAGACCATAATCAAGATACGGAAAAATTGAAAACCTCAAAGATTGCTGATGGGAATGAAAAATGGTATAGTTACTATGGAAAACAGTTTGGCAGTTCCTCAACATGTTAAACAGAGTATCATATGGCCTAGCAATTCTACTCCTAATTAGAACTAAAAACATATGCCCTAAGAGATATGAAAACCCAAGAGACATATAAACATATATCCACACAAAAACTTTTATGTGAATGCTTTATACCAGCACTTATAATAGCCAAGAAGTAGAAACAACCCAAATATCCATCAAGTGATGAACATATAAATAAATAAGGTATATTCATATAATGGAACATTATTTGGCAATAAAGAGGAATGAAGTATTGGTATACGCTATATAGACCAACCTTGAAAACATTATGCTAAATGAGAGAAATCAGTCACAAAAGACCACACACTGCATGATTCCATTTATGTGAAATGATGCCCAGGTCTGTGGTTGTTGGGAGCAGATAAGAAAGGACAGCTGGATAAACATAGTATGTATCTATATTTGTTTACATATTCTGTAAATTCTTTCATTGGTGTTTTTAGTTTTCAAGGGAACAGATCTTGATCACATTTTGTGACATGTGTACCTAAATATTATTTTTTAGCTCTTATTAGTTGTCCTTTTTAAAACTCAAATTTCCCACCAATTTCACTAAGCTGTGAGTTTAATGACCCTTCATTGTGGCAAGACGTGGCCAGCTATATTATCTATTGTTTTTTTCCAGCAGGACAGATCAGCGTTTAATTATACATCTTTAGCACCTCACAAGGAGCTGGAATGGGATGATTCAGATTTTTAAGAATTAAGTTTAGATAAGGTCATGAAGGTAGGGCCCTCATGATTAGGTTAATACACTTATACAAAGAGATACCAGAGAACTTGTTCACTCTTTTATATGTGCACATAAAACAGAGGTCATGTGGATAAATAGCAAGATGGCAGCTACCTACAACCCAAGAAAAGAGACTATAGAATGAACTTACATTGTCAACCCTTGATTCCAGCCTCCAGAACTATGAGAAAATTAGTTTTTACTGTTTAGGACACGAAGTTTATGACACTTTGCTTTGGCAGCCTAAGCTGACTAAGATAGTTATCAATTTGAAATTGACAGGATCTTATCAGTTAGATGTGCACTGGAGATGAAAGATTGATGAAAAAGTGAATAAAAAGTGATTATGAAAAAAAGTGATTATTAATTGTTTGAACAACTGAATAAACTGCTATTTACTAAGATAAGAAAAAAATTGGAGAAGCAGATTGAGGAGGAAAATCAAGAATCAGTACTGGATGTATTAAATTCAAAACATCTAAGTGAAGACATGAAGTAGACAGTTGGATATTTAAGAGTGGGCTACAAGTTCAAGGCTTCATCCATGAATGGGTGATATTTAAGCATGGGATTGCATGAGATTGCCTACAAAATAAATATGATGAGATAAAATAATAGTTCTGAAGCTTGAGTAGCAAAGGGGACTGCAAAAAGTCAGCAGGAATGTAAGATAAAAACAAGATAATAGTGTCCTATAAACTGAGTCATCACATTTGTAAAGGAAAGTGTGATCAACTTTGTCAATTGTTGCTGAGAAGGTAAGTAATGAAGATTCATATTGATTATGCCACAGGAAGATTTTGGGGAGACTGTGAAGATTTGGGGGAGACTGTGATGATTTCAGAGTATGGTGGGAGAGTATGAAACCTTAACTGGAATAGTTTCAAGAAAGTATAGACCCATAATGTGTTATTGTATCATGGTAAGGTAGCCGTTTTCTCTTCCCCACAGTAAGAATTTGAACAACTGAATAAATAAAGTGTTCAAACACTAAAGACCCCCCCCCCCAGCCTTTCCTGTCCATCACTTACACCCATCAGAGATACCCACATACCCATTCACTATCACGCCTGGAGAGCTGAACAATGTGGAAAGATTATAGACAAAAGGGTAAACAAAGAAAATGCAGATTATTCAGGTCAAAGACAAAACTGTGACAGTGAAAATATCACTTAACTTAAATAGCACTTTTTGAAATATTAGCTTATGTTGATATTTTAAAGAGATGTAAAGTTAAAAAATAAAAGCGCATTGAAAATGGAGGGCATACAATGGTGTGTCTAAAAAAATGCAAATCTAGGGGCACCTGGGTGGCTCAATGGGTTAAGTGGCTGACTCTTGATTTTGGCTCAGGTAATGGTCTCAGGGTCCTGAGATCCCAGCATCTCGGCATCTGGCTCTGTGCTCAGCGGGGAGTCTGCTCCCTCTGCCTCTGCGTGCACCCCCACCCCCCACTCTCCCTTTCTCTTTCTCTCAAATAAATAAATCTTTTTTAAAAATGCAAATATATTAGCAGTAGGTTTTTAGAGCTATTTACTCTGTCAGTGATTGACAGGACCATGAAGTTAAAAACAAACAAATGAAAAGGTCAATAATTTACTGAATCCAGAATTTAAGGAAAAAGCTCATCACCATCTCTCTCATTTTAGAAAAATATGAACCCTTGGTATAGGTTTAACAAATAATGGCAGAAGAGGTTGTACTGCCATCTATTAACGGCCAATTTCTAAAAAGTAGTCAAAACAGAAATTTGTTACAGGAAGGGCAAACAGAAATTTACTGGTGACAGAAAAAGGCCATTGCCCAAGAGGTTACTTTGAGTATAAGTCAATTTCAAGGTACTAACAGAGACAGGGGCATGTGGTCAGGAGGCGGGAGAGTTTCACCTATGTCTTAATATTGAAGTAAGACTCCTGATTTCAGAGTTAATGAAAGCACTTCAAAGCGCCCTGAGCACCACTGTGTTTCCCTGATTACAAAGATGTGCTGCTGCGCAGGGGCCCCGTGTTGGAACTTGTGGCCACTGCAGTCTCTGTGATGTGGTGAGGATGAAGAAGAATCTGGGCTTCATGACCCTATATTGCCTGAAGACAGGTTCCGTATGGATTGGCTGTGTTTATGTTTCCTGGAATAACAGGACCAGCAACGGCAAATGCAATGTTATTCCAAAGAAACAAGCTGACTTCAGGACATGACTGTCAAGAGGTTGGGACAGAGACCTCTATGGTGAGGCAATAGGGAGTAGTGAGTGAACATGGACATTGAGATCTGACTCCTGTATTCAAATATGTTCCACCACCCCCTGCTGTATAACATTGGGTGACATACCTAGCCTATCTGTGTCATGGTTATCACATCTGTAAAGTGAGAAAGATAATAATACAACATGCAAGGGGTGTTAGGAGGATGAAAGAGATTTGAACAAGTAACACTCCTAGATCAATGCAAGGTAATATTGTATGTGCTATCATACTGAAATAAATTATTTGGGTTAAAGAACATATTATGTCCCTGTAATTCAGTACCGTTTGAAGTATCCAAAGCTACAGTGTAAAGATTCATGAAGTTGTAATTAGAAAAAGGGAATGAAAAGATATGAGGAATGTCAAAAAATAATCTAGGTGCAGTGCAAGTCCATGTTATGATGCTTGTGGAGGAAAACTAATAAATTTCCATTGGCAATGTGTGTATCTATGTGTCACTAGAATTGTATTTAGCAGGACATCTGTGGCTCAAACTTGCCCTATATCAGTTTTTATAGCCTGAAATAAGCCAATAGCCCAGGGCTTGGAAATAAAACTGGAAAGATCCAAGCTATTTATGATTAGGACATTTTCGTATCTTTAAAAAATAACTACAGAGTTTGTTTATTCAAAAGTAAATATTTTATACTCAAAGGGATAATGAACTTTTTAAAAGTATAATGGTGAACACTGGACAGACTTTGAAGTTTTTATTTTTATCTGTGGCTAATATACAAAAGTGAAAATAATTAAATTGTGTCTTGCTGTTTTCTGGAAGGGGAAAAAGTCTGAAATACTTTTTATTTTCCTCATTTTTTTTCCTTTTAAAATATACAGTCCAGGGGGTTGGAGCAAGATGGCGGAAGAGTAGGAGACCTGGATTTCGTCTCCTCTCAGGAATTCAGCTGGATAGGGATCAAACCATTCTGAACACCTACAAACTCAACAGGAGATCGAAGAAAAGAAGAGCAACAACTCTCTCATCAGAAAAGCGACCACTTTCTGGAAGGTAGGACGTGCGGAGAAGTGAATCCGAGGCGATATTCGGGAGGATAGACAGCGGGGGAGGGGCCTCCGTCGGCCGCTTCTGGCAAGTGATAGAACCATGGAGCACAAAATCGGAACTTTTAGAAATCAGCTCCGCTGAGGGACGTCACTGCGGTGGCTAAGCTGGGGTTGGAAGCCTCGCGGGACACTGTGGTCTCAGGACCCTCAGGGTCACAGAAAGACCGGGGGTGCCTGAGTGTAGCAGAGCTCCCAGGTAACGGAGAAGGGAAGCCAGCTGCAGAGGCGGAGCCCAGGTGCGGGCTCTCAGCTCGGGGTTGCCATAAACCGGGATCCGCAGCACAGTCGGGCCACGGCTCCTCCAGCAGGGACCCAACAAGCGGCAGATCCAGGGAGACTCACCATCCTCCCCCGGGAGGAGCCACGCGGGAGTGCACCGCAGGGATCTGCTGGGTTTGGAGACTCCATCCGGGGTCAGGTGCCAGAGATAGAAACGCGCGGTCACAGGCCAGGTGAGCACGGAGTGCAGCCGGAGACCGGGGAGATGGGAGTGACTGACGGCTTTCTCTGGGGGCTCACTGAGAAGCGGGGCCCCGAGTTCTCAGCTGCTCGGGGCGGAGATTGGGAGGCCGCCATTTTCACTCTCCGCCTCCAAAGCTGTACGGAAAGCTCGCAGGGAACAAACGCCCCGGAGAGCAAACCCGAGCAGATTACTTAGCCGGGAGGGGGCAAGGGCGGGGCAATTCCGCCTCCAGCAGAGACATTTGGAAACCACGGCAACAGGCCCCTCCCCAGAAGATCAGCGAGAACAGCCAGCCAAGACCAAGTTTACCGATCAATGAGAACGGCAGAACTCCAGCGCTAGGGGAATACTGCACATAGAATTCATGGCTTTTTTACCATGATTCTTTAGTCTTTCAAAGTTAATTTTTTTTAACTGTCTTTTTTTCTTTTTTTTTTTTTGAATTTTTCTTTTTCCCTTTTCAACCAACATCTTATCAATCCCCTTTTTAAAAAAACATTTTTATTTTTCATTTTTAAAGTCATATTCTATCCCTTCATAGTAGTTACCTGTATTTTTGGCATATATATATAAGTTGTTCTCTCTTTATAATTTTGAGATAGTTTCTTCTAACAGATTAAAATATACCCTAAATCTCTAGTATATGGTTTTTTCTACTCCCCTGCCTGTTCACATTCTATCCCTTTTTTTTTCTTTTTTCTTTTTTTAAATCCTCTTATTTCTTTTTTCAAACAACTTCTTATCAATTCCTTTTAAAAAATTTTTTATAATTTCCATCTTTACATTCATATTCCATCCCTTCATCATATCAACCCTTATTTTTTGTACATATATAAGTTTTCTTTCTTTAAAATTTTGGGAGGCACTTTCTTCTAAAAGACCAAAATACACCCCATATCTAGTGTGTGGCACTGATCTATATACCAGCCTGATCAATTTGGTCACATTCTGGTTTTTTTTGTTGTTGTTTTGTTTTGTTTGTTTTGTTTGTTTTTATCTTTATCTTTTCCTTTTTTTTCTTTTTCTTTTTTTTTCCCTTTCCGTTTCTTTTTCCACTGCTTCAGGTCTTTTCTGATTGGTTTAGAGTGTATTTTCTGGGGGCGTTGTTACTCTGCTAGCATTCTATTCTCTCATTAATCTATTCTCCTCTGCACAAAATGACAAGACGGAAAAAATCATCTCAACAAAAAGAACAAGAGGTAGTACTGACTGCCAGAGACCTACTCAATACGGACATTAGTACGATGTCAGATCTAGAGTTCAGAATCATCACTTTAAAGATACTAGCTGGGCTTGAAAAAAGCATGGAAGTTATTAGAGAAACCCTTTCTGGAGAAGTAAAAGAACTAAAATCTAACCAAGTTGAAATCAAAAAGACTATTAATGAGGTGCAATCAAAAATGGGGGCGCTAACTGCTAGGATAAATGAGGCAGAAGAGAGAATCAGTGATATAGAAGACCAAATGATGGAAAATAAAAAATCCAAGAAGCACAAAGAACTCCTCTCAAAATCAAGAAAAATAGGACAACACCCTGAGATCTAATAGTAAAACTTACAAGTCTCAGAGACAAAGAGAAAATCCTGAAAGCAGCTCAGGAGAAGAGATCTGTAACCTACAATGGTTGAAACATTAGATTGGCAGCAGACCTATCCACAGAGACCTGGCAGGCCAGAAAGGACTGGCAGGATATATTCAGAGCACTAAATGAGAAAAATATGCAGCCAAGAATACTATATCTAGCTAGGCTGTCATTGAAAATTGAAGGAGAGATAAAAAGCTTCCAGGACAAACAAAAACTAAAGGAATTTGCAAACACAAAACCAGCCCTACAGGAAATCTTGAAAGGGGTCCTCTAAGCAAAGAGAGAGCCTAAAAGCAACATAGACCAGAAAGGAACACAGACAATATACGTTAACAGTCACGTTACAGGCAATACAATGGCACTAAATTCCTATCTTTCAATAGTTACCCTGAATGTAAATGGGCTAAATGCCCCAATCAAAAGACACAGGCTATCAGACTGGATTAAAAAACAAGACCCATCGATATGCTGTCTGCAAGAGACTCATTTTAGAACCAAAGACACCCCAAGATTGAAAGTGAGGGGGTGGAAAACCATTTACCATGCTAATGGACACCAAAAGAAAGCTGGGGTGGCAATCCTTATATCAGACAAATTAGATTTTAAACCAAAGACTGTAATAAGAGATGAGGAAGGACACTATATCCTACTTAAAGGATCTATCCAACAAGAAGATCTAACAATTGTAAATATCTACACCCCTAACGTGGGAGCAGCCAATTATATAAGGCAATTAATAACAAAAGCAAAGAAACACATCCACAACAATACAATAATAGTGGGGGACTTTAACACCCCCCTCACTGAAATGGACAGATCGTCTAAGCAAAAGATCAACAAGGAAATAAAGACTTTAAATGACACACTGGACCAAATGGACTTCATAGATATATTCAGAACATTCCATCCCAAAGCAGCGGAATACACATTCTTCTCTAGTCCCCATGGAACATTCTCCAGAATCGATCACATCCTAGGTCATGAATCAGGTCTCAACCGGTACCAAAAGTTTGGGATCATTCCCTGCCTATTTTTAGACCACAATGCTTTGAAACTAGAACTCAGTCACAAGAGGAAAGTCGGAAAGAACTCAAATATATGGAGGCTAAAGAGCATCCTACTGAAGAATGAATGGGTTAACCAGGAAATTAAAGAAGAATTTAAAAAATACATGGAAACCAATGAAAATGAAAACACAACTATTCAAAATCTTTGGGATGCAGCAAAGGCAGTCCTAAGAGGAAAGTATATAGCAATACAAGCCTTTCTCAAAAAACAAGAAAGGTCTCAAGTACACAACCTAACCCTACACATAAAAGAGCTGGAGAAAGACAGCAAATAAAGCCTAAACCCAGCAGGAGAAGAGAAATAATAAATATCAGAGTGGAAATCAATGAAATAGAAACTAAAAGAACAGTAGAACAGATCAATGAAACTAGGAGCTGGTTCTTTGAAAGAATTAACAAGATTGATAAAGCCCTGGCCAGACTTATCAAAAAGAAAAGAGAAATGACCCAAATCAACAAAATCATGAATAAAAGAGGAGAGATCACAACCAACACCAAAGAAATACAAACAATTATAAGAACATATTATGAGCAACTCTATGCCAGCAAATTAGATAACCTGGAAGAAATGGATGCCTTCCTCGACATGTATCAACTACCAAAACTGAACCAGGAAGAAATAGAAAACCTGAACAGACCTATAACCACTAAGGAAATTGAAGTAGTCATCAAAAATCTCCCAACAAAAAAAAGCCCAGGGCCAGATGGCTTCCCAGGGGAATTCTACCAAACACTTCAAGAAGAATTAATACCTATTCTTCTGAAACTGTTCCAAAAAATAGAAATGGAAGGAAAACTTCCAAAGTTATTTTATGAGGCCAGCATTACCTTGATCCCAAAACCAGACAAAGACCCCATCAAAAAGGAGAATTACAGACCAATATCCCTGATGAACATGGATGCAAAAATTCTCACCAAAATACTAGCCAATAGGATCCAACAGTACATTAAAAGGATTATTCACTACGACCAAGTGGGATTTATCCCTGGGCTGCAAGGTTGGTTCAATATCGACAAATCAATCAATGTGATACAATACATTAACAAAAGAAAGAACAAGAATCATATGATCCTCTCAATAGATGGAGATAAAACTTTTGACAAAGTACAGCATCCTTTCTTGATCAAAACTCTTCAGAGTATAGGCATAGAGGGTACATACCTCAATATCATAAAAGCCATCTATGAAAAACCTACAGCGAATATCATTCTCAATGCGGAAAAACTGAGAGCTTTCCCCCTCAGGTCAGGAACGCGGCAGGGCTGTCCACTATCACCACTGCTATTCAACATAGTATTGGAAGTCCTAGCCACAGCAATCAGACAACAAAAAGAAATCAAAGGCATCCCAATCGGCAAAGAAAAACTCTCACTCTTTGCAGATGATATGATACTTTATGTGGAAAACCCCAAAGACTCCACCCCAAAACTGCTAGAACTCGTACAGGAATTCAGTCAAGTGGCAGGATATAAAATCAATGCACAGAAATCAGTGACATTCCTATACACCAACAACAAGACAGAAGAAAGAGAAATTAAGGAGTCGATCCCATTTACAATTGCACCCAAAACCATAAGATACCTAGGAATAAATCTAACCAAAGAGACAAAGGATCTGTACTCAGAAAACTATAAAATACTCATGAAAGAAATTGAGGAAGACACAAAGAAATGGAAAAAACGTTCCATGCTCATGGATTGGAAGAACAAATATTGTGAAGATGTCAATGCTACCTAGAGCAATCTACACATTCAATGCAATCCCCATCAAAATACCATCCACTTTTTTCAAAGAAATGGAACAAATAATCCTAAAATTTGTATGGAATCAGAAAAGACCCCGCATAGACAGAAGAATGTTGAAAAAGAAAAGCAAAGCTGGCGACATCAGAATTCTGGACTTCCAGCTCTATTAGAAAGCTGTCATCATCAAGACAGCATGGTACTGGCACAAAAACAGACACATAGATCAATGGAACAGAATAGAGAGCCCAGAAATGGACCCTCAACTCTATGGTCAACTCATCTTTGACAAAGCAGGAAAAATTGTCCAATGGAACAAAGACAGTCTCTTCAACAAATGGTGTTGGGAAAATTGGATAGCCACATGCAGAAGAATGAAACTGGACCATTTCCTTATACCACACACAAAAATAGACTCCAAATGGTTGAAAGACCTCAATGTGAGAGAGGAGTCCATCAAAATCCTAAAGGAGAACACAGGCAGCAACCTCTTTGACCTCAACCAAAGCAACTTCTTCCTAGCAACATCACCAAAGGCAAGGGAAGCAAGGGCAAAAATGAACTATTGGGACTTCATCAAGATAAAAAGCTTTTGCAAAGCAAAGGAAACAGTCAAGAAAACCAAAAGAAAACCGACAGAATGGGAGAAGGTATTTGCAAATGACATATCAGATAAAGGGCTAGTATCCAAAATCTATAAAGAACTCATCAAACTCAACACCCAAAGAACAAAGAATCCAATCAAGAAATGGGCAGAAGACATGAACAGACATTTTTCCAAAGAAGACAACCAAATGGCCAACAGACACATGAAAAAGTGCTCAATATCGCTCGGCATCAGGGAAATCCAAATCAAAACCTCAATGAGATACCACCTCACACCAATCAGAATGGCTAAAATTAACAAGTCAGGAAATGACAGATGTTGGCAGGGATGCGGAGAAAGGGGAACCCTCCTACACTGTTGGTGGGAATGCAAGCTGGTGCAGCCACTCTGGAAAACAGTATGGCGGTTCCTCAAAAAGTTGAAAATAGAGCTACCATATGATCCAGCAATTGCACTACTGGGTATTTACCCCAAAGATACAAAAGTAGGGATCCGAAAGGGTACGTGCACCCCGATGTTTATAGCAGCAGTGTCCACAATAGCCAAACTGTGGAAAGAGCCAAGATGTCCATCAACAGATGAATGGATAAAGAAGATGTGGTATATATATATACAATGGAATATTATGCAGCCATCAAAAGGAATGAGATCTTACCATTTGCAACGACGTGGATGGAACTGGACGGTATTATGTTGAGCGAAATAAGTCAAACAGAGAAAGACATGTATCATATGACCTCACTGATATGAGGAATTCTTAATCACAGGAAACAAACTGAGGGTTGCTGGAGTGGGGGGTGGGGTGGGAGGGATGGGGTGACTGGGTGATAGACACTGGGGAGGGTATGTGCTCCGGTAAGAGCTGTGAATTGTGCAAGACTGTTGAATCTCAGATCTGTACCTCTGAAACAAATAATGCAATATATGTTAAGAAAAAGAAGAAGAAGAAGAAGAAGAAGAAGAAGAAGAAGAAGAAGAAGAAGAAGAGGAAGGTAGCAGGAGGGAAGAATGAAGCGGGGGAAATCAGAGGGGTAGATAAACCATGAGAGATAATGGACTCTGAAAAACAAACTGAGGGTTCTAGAGTGGAGGGGGGTGGGAGGATGCGTTAGCCTGGTGGTGGGTATTGAGGAGGGCACATTCTGCATGGAGCACTGGGTGTTATGCACAAAGAATGAATCATGGAACACTACATCTAAAACTAATGATGTAATGTATGGGGATTAACATAAGAATAAAAAAATAAAATAAAATAAAATAATAAAAATAAAAAAATAAAATAAAATATACAGTCCAAATGTGTCCTAGCCAGTCTTCACTTCCATTGCCTAAACTACTTGTGTAGAAAGATGCTAGACCTGAGCTGAGGTGGTAGCTGCTAGCTACATGTAGCTACAAAATACTCAAATTGCAACTAGTGAGATTGAGGAACTATAATTTTAGTTTATTAATAAGTTTTCATTGAAATTTAAAAACTTATAGTCTATTAAGTTGTTGAAAACTTTAGGTACACTTGGAACAGTGTGGAATATATGAATCTGCTTTTTCAGCTATAAATTTTATGGACTCTAAATATGGATCAATGAAAATTTAGCATTCAAATTGGAATGTTCTGTAGGTATAAAGTACACACTAGATTGAGCAAAGGGGAGAAAAAAGAGAAAGAGAGGCAAACCAAGAAACAGACTCTTAACCAGAAAGAACAAACTGATGGTTACCAGAGGGGAGGTGGGGGGGAATGGGGGAAATAGGTGATGGGGATTAAGAAGTACACTTGTGATGAGCACTGGGTGTTGTATGGAAGCGTTGTGTTGTACACCTGAAACTAATGTTACACTGTATGTTAACTCACTGGGATTTAAATAAAAACTAAAAAAAATAAATTTCAAAATCTCAGTGTGAGTAACAAAAAGTAAGTTAAATTCATTAAAATGTTTTATATTGATTTTATATTGATTTTTTCCTGAAATTACATTTTGGGTGTATTGAATTATATAAAATATGTTCTTAAAAAATAATTTCACCAGTTTCTTTTTACTTCCCTTTTAATGTGGACACTAGAAAATTAAAACTGTCTCTCTCTCTCTCTCTCTATATATATATATATATAGAGAGAGAGAGAGAGCATATATTGCGTTATATTTTTATTAGACATTGATTGCCCTTATCTCCAAGAAGGTACAAATTCTTCAGAAGGTAAGAAATTATAAATCTAAAACAAAGCTTATCTATTTTTTAAAGATTTTACTCATTTATTTGAGAGAGAGAGAGAGCATGATAGAGACAACACAAGCGTGGTGGAGGGGCAGAGAGAGAGGGAGAAGTAGACTCCCCTCTGAGCAGGGAGCTGGACATGAGGCTTGATCCCATGACTCCAGAATCATGACCCAAGCGATCATGACCCAGAAGCTTAATGGACTGAGCCACCTAGATGCCCCACAAAGCTTATCTTTTAATATTAATCCTTTGATTGAAATATAATCTGATACACATATCTCACACCTATAATTTGTCTTGAAAATTTAATTGATTTCCCCCATTTTTTTTTTGAGGATATACAGATCTTATCTAATGACCATGAGTCTCATAAAATAATCTGGTAGTAAATTTGCTTTGCTTTTTCATTTAATCAATAAAAACCTTATTTATGACTACCTAAAATATAATTTAGTCTTAGAGAAGTTTAATGAATAGTTTTCTTGGATCTTTATAAGTATTATATAGTTTCTATTGCTGAATGAGAATTCCATTTTATATATTGTCTTTTTAAAAATGTGCAGACCTAATTGTAGTACTACTTACATAACATATATAAAATGTTATGCTCTGTATAATTTAAATTTCATTTAAAGTATATTTTATTTAGGGGCGCCTGGGTGGCTCAGTCGTTAAGTGTCTGCCTTCAGCTCAGGTCATGATCCCAGGGTCCTGGGATCGAGCCCCGCGTCGGCCTCCCTGCTCTGCGGGAAACCTGCCTCTCCCTCTCCCACTCCCCCTGCTTGTGTTCCCTCTCTTGCTGTGTCTCTCTCTGTCAAATAAATAAATAAAATCTTTTTAAAATAAATAAATAAATAAATAAAATATATTTTATTTAGCGTTAAAATTCCTTTGTAGCTAAATCAAATACCAAAACTCACCTCACATCATGTTAGGCATTGACTTTCCTACTCTCTATTTTTATTTATTTATTTATTTCGTTTTTTATTTTTTTAAAGATCATATTTATTCATTTGAGACACAGAGATACAGAGAGAGAGAGACCAAAGCAGGGGGGGGGAGACAGAGGGAGAGGGAGAAGCAGGCTCCCTGCTGAGCCAGGAGCCCGCTGTGGGGCTCGATCCCAGGACCCTGGAATCATGACCTGAGCCAAAGGCAGATGCTTAACCATCTGAGCTACCCAGACACCCCATCCTACTATTTTTAGTGTCTATGTATAGACACTAAATAGAAAAATAAATAAATAAATAAATAAATAAATAAATAAATAAATAAATAAATAAAGTATGGCCAACTTAAAATCCTTGTCTAAATAGGCTTTTTTTGTTCCTTTTAGGATCAACTAGTGACTGTTAAGTAGGAATTCAGCTATTCATTATTAAGTGAATATCTGAAATGTTACTGATATTGAACATATGGAGAAAAAATTAATGTATTATTTTTTCTTGCATTAGTTTTTTTTTTTTTTTTAAGATTTTATTTATTTATTTGACAGAGGGATCGAGAGCACAAGTAGGCAGAGTGGCAGGCAGAGGGAGAGGGAGAAGCAGACTCCCCGATGAGCAGGGAGCCCAACGCGGGACTCGATCCCAGGACACTGGGATCATGACCTGAGCCAAAGGCAGACGCTTAACCGACTGAGCCACCCAGGCGCCCCTTGCATTAGTTTTTATTAGAATTTTTCAGACATACAACAAAGTAGGTTAGTGTAAAGAATTCTCATATTTCTATTACCAGCATTCATCAACTGTCAATATTTTTCTAATCTTATTTCATCTATGTCCCTAAACAATTTCTTCTAAAGTATTTAAAGCATCCTTTTATTCACTCATAAATGTCCTGATAAGGATATTTAAATTTTCTTTAGCACAGTTGCCATACCATTATAACGTCGAGCAAAATATTACCTAATGTGAACTCCATAAGCAAGTATCATTTTAAAATCGGTGCGTTTGATCAGGATACAAACAAGATCCACTTTTTTATGGTTTGAAGTTGATCCTGAGAACCAGCTATCTCCCATTCTATACCAACGGTGGAACAGGATGCAAACGTACATGTACTTGGCTCATTAGTATGGTAGCTTTGCATGGGCTGACCTAGTTGCTCTCAATAGTTGGAGTTGACTATAAACACTACATCTGTAAAGTTTTGTGGAATAAATATTTAACTTTGAAGCCAGTTAAAATAAAACTTCTATCACTTAAAAAGAAACAAAGGAGAAATAAAGAGGAATAAGAAATGGTAGGTTAAAAAGTAGACAGTTTGGCTTGAAGATCTGAAATATTTTCTTTCAATTTATGTACGTATATAAGTATGAATGAATGTACTTTGTTATAAAGGGGAGGAGTCAAATGGAGTTTTAATTTGAAACAAAAACCAGGCTTAAAGGAATCTCTTTATGAGATTAATTAGCTAATGATTTAAAGGAATGATTGGACTGCACAGGGAATCCCCACACCTCTTTTCTGGGAATTCATGGAAAATCCTGGAGAACTTATTTGGCCTTAAATGTACTCTCTTTCAAAATTCATTCTTAAGAATTGTATGAGCTATGAGAGGCCCCATGAAAGAAGCAAAGTGTGCCAGTGATTTCTTCATAAAAGATACTATTTCTCCCAATCTCTCTTCCCACTTCATGCAATATTTTTACTCTCTTCCAACTCAAGGAGTCTAGTTTTACATTACAGGTCTTAAAAAATGTCACAATTTTCTTCCCCATCCTTATTTTTCTATTCTCTTATATTTTGAAGAAATAATACATTGAAGAGCTTACCGTAGTTCATATATTACATCTCCCTATAATCCACAGAAAAAGGATCACTGCAGAAAATAGAATCCTGGACGTCCCTGTCTCGAAAGATTGCTAATCCCGGTTAATCCTACATCTGATGAAAGATGTCTGTCTGCACATCGAAAGGAAATTTGCTAAAGCCTAATCTAAGGATCAAAAGGTCTTAAGAATCAGGGCTACAATGAAAGACAATGACAGAATTATTAAACATGACTATATTTCATCATAAAAGATTAATTATTTACTGTAGAATTAAAGGGATAAAATGAAATTAAAATCCATCAACCATTTTCATTTAACCAAGGGGAAAAAAAAAACAATCAAAAAACAAAAACAAGAGCATCATAGTGACAAAGAACAATTTGGTCCTTTCTTCAGACTCTGGCCCCACCCCGATTATAATTATTAATGATAATCTCATTCTTGCTGCAAAAAGATTAGACAAAATAATAAAAATTTTGCACAGGAAGCCATTGTTATTGGATATTTTGCTGGAGTTAAAATATTATCAAAATATGGATTAGGTAGTATTTTATACTTATATAATAAGACAATATTAATATACTTACAACTGTAAGAAACTTGAATTGTTTGTAATTTTACACATATACATATTATTTCATGTGCAAATTACTAACATAAACATATATCTTCAAATATCCACAACTAGTGGTATATATTATAGATTTTAAGAGGTTAAAATGCATGTCATTAGAAATTGAACAGATTCCTCAAGGTGTAGTATTATAATTCATCATCTAAAAACATTTTAAATAAGATAAAGGTTGTAAAAAAATAATGTTATGATATCTGTCTTACATAATGCAGGTAATCCTGAACACCCCTTTGTACAATGTCTTTTAAAATCCCCTATAGTTAGATATACTTTACCTATAATATAATACAATCACTTTAAACATAAAATGTTGTCAATTTTGACAAATGTGTATACACATGTAAGCACCATGCAAATCAAGCTAGAGGAAATTTCCATCATTGCCAAAAGATTCCTCATATCTTCAATAGTCAATTTCTCCTCCATCCATGGCCACAGACAATGACTAATCTACCTTCCATCACTAAAAGTTAAATGTTTTCCCTAGAGTTTTATATAAAACGGAATCATGTAAGATGTGTGACTCTCTTCTGTGTGGCCTTGTTTGCTTAGCCTAATGTTTTTGACATCCATGATGTTGAACATAAAGGTAATTTATTCTTTTAAATTGCCAAGTAGTATTCCATTGCATGAATATGACACAACTTGATTATCTGGTCTTCAGTTGATGGGCATTTGGCTGATTTCTAGTAAGCTTGTTTCCAAATTGTGCCTATTCATAGAACCTCTATGAACATTCATAGAGAAGTGTTTTTGTGCATGTGTGTTTTCATTTCTCTTAGGTAAATGCCTGAGAATTATTGTATCATATGGTATGTGTTCATTTAACTTGTAGAAACTTCCAAAAAACAATATAAAGTCATTGTAACATTTACATTCCCACTAGCCTTGGGTGAGGAGAGTTCTAGTCATTCTACATCCTCACCAAAACTTGGTATTGCCCATCTTTTAATTTTAACTATCCTACTTGAGGCGTAATAGTATACCACTGTGATTTTAATTTGCGATTCCCTCATGACAAGTAATTCTGAGCACTTTTTCTTCCACGTACATTGCCATTTGCCTTTTCTAAGAAAGTTCTGTTCAAGCTTTTTTGCCATCTTATTATTGTTATTTATTCCAGATAAACATATTATATTATATTATTATATTTATTATTTTATATTTATTATTATTTTATATTTTTTCAAGAACATTTTGGCTATTCAATATTCTTTGAATTTTCATAAACCATTTAAAATTAGTTTATCAATTTCTTTTTAAAAAGTTTGCTGGGGTCGCCTGGGTGGCTCAGTGGGTTAAGCGTCTGCCTTCACCCCAGGTCATGATCCCAGTGTCCTGGGATCAAGCCCCGCATTGGACTCCCTGCCTAGCGGGGAGCCTGCTTCTCCCTCTCCTGCTCCCCTGCTTGTGCTCTCTCTCTCTCTCTGAAATAAATTAATAAAAATCTTTAAATATATAAAATAAAAAAATAAAAGGCTTGCTGAGATTTGTATACGGATAACATTAAGTCTATAATTCAGTGGTCCCCAAAGACCAGTCCCTGGCAAACAGCATTAGCATCAGCTGAGAACTTGTTAAAAATATAAATTCTCCATCCCCACTTCATGTCTACTGAATCAGAAAATCTGGAGGTGGAGCTTTTCCTTTGCACTATCATTGTCATTATATTTTACTTCCATAAATGGTAATATTCACAGAGAGCATTCTTATTTCTCCTATAAACAGTTGACTACCTTTTAAAAATACTAAAAAACAGAAAAAAATAAACATCTTGCATTTTCTGACATATATACCATTTCTGGTTGTTTTCATTCCCTTGCATACATTTGAGGTTTAATTGGAATTATTCTCCTTAACCTAGAAGAAAATCCTTAAAGATCTCTTATGTTGTAGATCTGCTGATGACAAATTTATTGAGATATTGTTTACAGGAAAATATTTTTACTTTTCTATTTTTTAAATAATTTTGTTATATTTACATTTACTGGTTCAAATTCTTTTGTTGTTATTTTTATTTTCATATTAAGGATGTTACTCAGTTCTTCCACACTGCATGGTTTCTCATGATATCAACAGACATTCTTAACTTCATTTCCCTGCATGAAATGAGCCTTTGTATGAAACAGGCTGGTTTCGTGATACTCACTTTATTATTAGTTCACAGCACATTTGTTATGAGTCTTTGTATGTTTTGTTTTTGCCTTTATCTTGCTTGGTATTTATTAAACTTATCAAAAGGATAAGAGATAATAATTCTTGGTGAGGATGTTGAGCAAAGGAAAAAAACATTGTGTACTGTTGGTGGGAATGTAAATTGCTGCAGCCATTGTGGAAAACAATATGGAGATTCCTCATGATATTAAAAATAGAACTACCATATGACCCAGTGACCCTACTTTTGGATATATATACAAAGGAAATGAAAACAGGAATGAAGAGATAATTTCACTCCCATGTTTGTTGTAGCCTTACCAACATAAGCCAAGGTATAGAAAAAAACTAAGTATCTGTCAATGGATGAATGGATAAAGAAGCTGTGGTTTACATGCACAATGTAATATTATTCAGCCGCAAGGAAGAAGAAAATCCTAACATGTATGGCAACATGGATAGACCTTATGGGCATTATGCTAGGTGAAATAAATCAGACAGAGATAGACAAATACTGGATGATATCCCAGATATGTGGAATCTAAAAAAAGCTGAATTCATAAAAACAGGGACTAGACTGATGATTGCCAGGGTTGGGGGGTGAGGTAGAAGAAATAGGGAGATAACGATCAAAGAGTATAAGCTTCTAGTTATAAAAAGAATAATTTCTAGAGATCTAATGCATAGTTCGATGATTACAATTAACAATACTGAATTGTATACCTGAAAGTTGCTAAGGGAGTAAGTCTTAAATATTCTCTCCATGAAAAAGAAATGGTAATTATATGATGAGATAGAGCTGTTAGCTATGCAATGGTGATAATCATTTCATAATATATTAAGTGTATCAAGTCAACTTGGTGTACATTTTACACCTACAAAATGTTATATGTTAACTATATCTCAACAAAGGGAAACAAAACAAAACAAAATTAAAAATAAAAACAGTAAGTATCTGATTTACTGAATTTTTCCATTTTTTCCAATGTGAATAAGATTTTTTTTTTTAATGTGCAGCAAACCAGCCTCTTAACTAGCCTCTTCTTAATGCCTGCGTTAGAATATATCACGGTACAAAATATATAGGGTTGTCATCTAACCCAAAATATATATGATTCTGTGATATAAAAATAACTTTATACTAATTGATAAGTGTTTCATAGAGGATGTTTCTGCAGCTAAAAATAAATAGAAAATCTCAAGTCAGAATTTCCAAAAGTCCTTTACTCCCTAAACCCGTTTCTTTATTTTAAACTTGGGCCTTTGTACTCATCACACATTGCAACTTCAGTTCAGATCAAATCTTCACTTTTTAGTAGGACTAAAGAGGTTATAAGATGCTTTCTTGTCCACCAGTTTTGACCCCACACTAGTACTGTGTGAAACAATCTAACTTCTATAAGAAAGTTCAGTGCTACCTCAAAGTCACATAAGTATTAAGCCAAACATTGCTATGGATACCAAATATAATGCTGGGTTTTATAGACCGTGAAAAGATTCTAATTTTGGTCTACACATATAAAATTCAAGGAATCATTATTTCAGAATTTAATACTACTTATTTTCTTTTTCCTTGAATTCTGATTCTGTATCCCACTCTGTCTGGGCAAACATCAGTGGCTAGTTTGTGATCTCTTTTTTTTTTTTAATATTTTTTTAATTCTTATGTTAATCCCCATACATTACATCATTAGTTTTAGATGTAGTGTTCCATGATTCATTGTTTGTGCATAACACCCAGTGCTCCATGCAAAATGTGCCCTCCTCAATACCCATCACCAAGCTAACCCATCCTCCCACCCCCCTCCCCTCTAGAACCCTCAGTTTGTTTTTCAGAGTCCATCGTCTCTCATGGTTCATCTACCCCTCCGATTTCCCCCGCTTCATTCTTCCCCTCCTGCTACCTTCTTCTTCTTTTTTTTTTTTCTTAACATATATTGATTATTTGTTTCAGAGGTACAGATCTGAGATTCAATAGTCTTGCACAATTCACAGTGCTTACCAGAGCACATACCCTCCCCAGTGTCTATCACCCAGTCACCCCATCCCTCCCCCCCCACCCCCCACTCCAGCAACCCTCAGTTTGTTTCCTGCAATTAAGAATTCCTCATATCAGTGAGGTCATATGATACATGTCTTTCTCTGTTTGACTTATTTCGCTCAACATAATACCCTCCAGTTCCATCCACGTCATCAATGGAACAGAATAGAGAGCCCAGAAATGGACCCTCAACTCTCTGGTCAACTCATCTTTGACAAAGCAGGAAAAATTGTCCAATGGAAAAAAGACAGTCTCTTCAACAAATGGTGTTGGGAAAATTGGACAGCCACATGCAGTAGAATGAAACTGGACCCTTTCCTTACACCACACACAAAAATAGACTCCAAATGGTTGAAAGACCTCAATGTGAGACAGGAGTCCATCAAAATCCTAAAGGAGAACACAGGCAGCAACCTCTTTGACCTCAGCCGCAGCAACTTCTTCCTAGAAACATCGCCAAAGGCAAGGGAAGCAAGGGCAAAAATGAACTATCGGGGCTTCATCAAGATAAAAAGCTTTTGCAAAGCAAAGGAAACAGTCAACAAAACCAAAAGGCAACCGACAGAATGGGAGAAGATATTTGCAAATGACATATCAGATAAAGGGCTAGTATCCAAAATCTATAAAGAACTCATCAAACTCAACACCCAAAGAACAAATGATCCAATCAAGAAATGGGCAGAAGACATGAACAGACATTTTTCCAAAGAAGACATCCAAATGGCCAACAGACACATGAAAAAGTGCTTAATATCACTCGGCATCAGGGAAATCCAAATCAAAACCTCAGTGAGATACCACCTCACACCAGTCAGAATGGCTAAAATTAACAAGGCTGGAAACGACAGATGTTGGCGGGGATGCAGAGAAAGGGGAACCCTCCTACACTGTTGGTGGGAATGCAAGCTGGTGCAGCCACTCCGGAAAACAGTATGGCGGTTCCTCAAAAAGTTGAAAATAGAGCTACCATATGACCCAGCAATTGCACTACTGGGTATTTACCCCAAAGATACAAAAGTAGGGATCTGAAAGGTTATGTGCACCCCGATGTTTATAGCAGCAATGTCCACAGTAGCCAAACTGTGGAAAGAGCCAAGATGTCCATCAACAGATGAATGGATAAAGAAGATGTGGTATATATATACAATAGTTTGTGATCTCTTAAATAGAGAGTTACACTGCCTACCTGGAGACTGGCTGTACCTAGTTATGCTGGATTCCACATGCTTTGAAAATAATCTTTTTCTTTTTCAAGATAAATATTACAGTGTAATATGCCTCCAGTAACATGCACTCATGTATACAGCTTGAGAACCTGTTACATGTATTTAGCAAATGTAACCTCCACTCAGATGAAAATGGACAAAATTTCTGGTATTCAAGTAGTTTCCCAAAATCTCTCCACTCAGTAGCAATTTTCCAGAGGTTACTTAGTTTAACCTTTAGTACCTTCCATTTGAACATCATACCTGTCCTTGAACGTTATTAAAATGGAATTGTACATTATGTACTATTTTTTGTACCTGGATTCTTTCAATTATCTTTATATTTTTCCATCCATCCACGTTAATGTTTATATAAAATATTTGCTGTTTTGTTGCTGTGTGACATCCTGTAACACAAATATAATATAATTTATTCACCCCTTCTCATGTTGAAGGACATTTCATTTGTTTCAGCTTTTGGCTATTAGGAATAAAGCTACGAGAGATAAAGATCCTATAAAAAATCTTGTACATGTTTTTTTGGTAGACTTATGCACTCATTACTCTTGGATATAAATTTAGAAGTTAAAGTGCTAGATTATAAACCAAATGGCTGTTTAGCTTCAGTAGATACTGTTAGTTCTTTTTTTTTTCCCTCTTCCTTCTTGAAGTATAGCTGACTCACGTGTTACATTAGTTTCAGGTGTACAAACAGAGATTCAACATCTCTATACATTATGCTGTGCTCACCACAAGTGGAGCTCCCATCTGTCACCATACTATGCTATTACAATACCATTGACCATATTCCCTATGCTGCACTTTTCATCACTGTGATTTATTCATTCCATGATGGGAAGCACTCCCCTTCACTCATTTCACCCATCCTCCCACTGTCCCCTCTGACAACCAGTAGTTTGTTCTCTGTATTTATAGGTCTGTTTCTGGTTTTGTTTGTTCGTTCATTTTGTTTTTTAGATTCCACAAATAAGTGAAATCATATGGTACTTGTATTCTTCTCTCTGATTTATTTCACTTAGCATAATACCTTCTAGGTCTATCCATGCCACAAATGGCAAGATATCTCATTCTTTCTTATGGCTGAGTAATATTCTGTATATATATATATATATATATATATATATATATAATGTACACACACACACACTATTTTATATATATATCTTCTTTATCTATCCGTTGATGGACACTTAGGTTGATTCCATATTTTCACTATTGTGAATAATGGTACTGTCAGGTTTTAAAAGTGGTAGTATCAATTTTTAGTCCCAACAGCAATGTATCAGAGTTCCAGTTGCTTTCTTTCCTTAGCAAAAAAATTGATCTTTTTGGCACATGCACCTCAATGTTTATAGCAGCAATGTCCACAATAGCCAAACTATGGAAAGAGCCTAGATGTCCAACAACAGATGAATGGATAAAGAAGATGTGGTGTATATATATATATATATACATATACATATATATACACATTATATATATACATATACATATATACACACATGTATATATATATACATATACACATATACATATATATACACATGTATACATATATATACACATATACATATATATACACATGTATATATACACATATATATACATATGTATATACATATGTATATACATATACACATGTATATACATATATATACACATAGTATTCCACACAATGGAATACTATGCAGCCATCAAAAAATGAAATCTTGCCATTTCAACTATGTGGATGGAACTAGAGGGTAGTATGCTAAGCGGAATAAGTCAATCAGAGAAAGATAAGTATCATGATCTCACTGATATGAAGAATTTGAGAAACAAGACAGAGGATCATAGGGGAAGGGAGGGAAAATGAAACAAGATGAAACCAGAGAGGGAGACAAACCATAAGGAACTCTTAATCTCAGGAAACAAACTGAGGGTTGCTGGAGTGGAGGGGGGTGGGAGGGATGGGGTGGCTGGGTGATGGACATTGGGGAGGGTGTGTGCTATGGTGAGTGCTGTGAATTGTGTAAGACTGGTGAATCATAGACCTGTACCCCTGAAATAAATAATACATTATACGTTAATAAAAAATTTTTTTAAAAATTGGTATTTTTTTCTTAGAATATGTATCTTTGCATTTTACAGTCTAGAATAAATGAAAATGTTGGTAACTTCCTGAACAAGAATCTTCCAAAAGTTTAATTCAAGTGCATCCCTCCTGTCTTTTCTTCTATTGCTGACATACATTCTTATTCATAAATCTGCTATAAACCCTTCAAGATATTTTGATTATTGTTGTTTTAAACAATAATTTATTTTCATAGTCACTTTCATATTTACCCTTTGTAGTACACTTCTTTCTTTCTAATGGTTCCATGTTTCCATCTGGTATTTTCCTTCAGCCTCAAAGATGTCCTTTAGTATTTCTTATAACACCATGACTATTGGCAATACATACCCTCAGATTTTGTGTTTCTTATATCTTCTTCATTCTTCCTTTATTCTTAAAGAAGATAGCAGGAGGGGAATAATGAAGGGGGGGAAATCGGAGGGGGAGATGAACCATGGAAAATGATGGACTCTGAAAAACAAACTGAGGGTTCTAGAGGGGAGGGGTGGGAGGATGGGTTAGCCTGGTGATGGGTATTAAAGAGGGCACGTTCTGCATGGAGCACTGGGTGTTATATGCAAATAATGAATCATGGAACACAACACCAAAAACTAATGATGTAATGTATGGTGATTAACATAACAATAATAATAATAAAAAGAAAATCAGGTTTTATATATTTGTGAGTCTGTCTCTGGATTTTTTTATTCTATTCCATTGCCTGTCTTTATAACAATGCTATATAATGTTTTGGTCACTGTTGCTTTACAATAAATCTTGAAATAAGGTAATACGAATTCTTCTACTTTGTTCTTTTTAAAAGTCATTATGTTATTCAAGAACCTTTGTATTTCTACATAAACTTTAGAGTAAATTTGTCAATTTCTACTAAAAAACAAAAAAAACAAAAAAAGAGTATTTTTTGTTTTATAGACAATTCTAAGTTGGCATAATTTCTTTTTCCTTTCAGCATTTTATAAATGTCAGTCCATTATCTTCTGACTTCCATAGTGTCTTTGGAGAAGTCAGATACTTTACTATATATAAAACAATTCTTTTATAGTCTTTGCCTATTTCAACATCTGAATCATCTGTGATTCTATTTCTGTTTGCTATTTCTTATCTTGATTCTTGGCCTCATTTTTTCTGCATCTTTGCATATCTCAAAGAATTTACTGTATATCTGACATTGTGTGAAATCACTGTAGAGCATGAGGATGATGCTATTTTCCTCCTAAATATGTATTCTCTTTCCTCTGGTAAACAGATAAAAAGCATGATTACTTCAGTTCCCTTAGAAATTGAGCTGGGTTAGGTTGCAGTTCTATTTAGGCTCAGCCCACCTGTCTTGTCCTGTGCATTAGGTATGGTCCTCTTAGGTTGTTTATTGAGAAAATGTTGAATCTTTCTTTCCCCATCCCTTAAATACTGCAGAAGACTTGATCTTGCCCTCTGGAAATTTTAGCTTAACATTTTAGCCTCACAAAACACACAGCTGAAAATCTCTGCAAAAAATTTTTGGGGTTATCTGATATCTGTTAGCTGCAGCTCCTTTTTTGGAGTGCGTTGCTGTTTCCAAAGCAACATCAGACTGTGGGAGATTTTATTCTATACTTTCAACTAGCTCTCCCCCAAATTTTGTCTTACCGCAGCACTCAGCAAATATCATGTGGGGAAAATGAAACATGCATTTGGGGACTCTTCTAGATTCCACACCTTTACTCAATCCATGTGACCATCAAACGATTGTTTCTCTTTTTCCCAGCCGAACACTTCTTTCTTTACTGAGCCCAATCATCAGTCTGTTTTCAGAATCAGTTTCCCTCAGGGAATAAAATGATTCATAATTGTCAATTTGGAATGGCTTTTCTGTCTCTGACACTTTAGTTCATCTAGATCTTTTTGCTTCTCTCTTGTGTCTTTAAAAATATAATAGTAATATAATAAATATATATGACATATTAAATAATATATAATAAAATATAATTTATTTTTCTTCGTAGTTGCTATATTAGGAGGGAAGAGCTGCCTGTTATTTACACCATCTTACTCAGAAGTAGAAGTCCTCGGGGAGCCTGGTTAGCTCAGTCAGTGGAGCATGCAACTCTTGATCTCGAGGTTGTGAATTCAAGCCCCACTTTGGGTATAGAGATTACTTAAAAACAAAATATTAAAAAATAAAGAAGAAGTACAAGTCCTTTCCTTTTTTTATTGTTTGATTTTATTTTATTAGAAGACAGACTTATTATGTTACATTGATGTTATTGAATGATTTCCTGCATATCTTGGCCATTGATATTCTTTACTCATTATTAAAGTGGTTGAGATTCATAAGGACTTGGAGTCCATTGTTACGCATAATGTGGGGCTTCCCTTGTCTTAAATTTTGTCCTCTTCTTTAATAGCTAAGAATATAGCTTTTAGAGCAATTCCTGGATTCTTTCATTTTAAGTTCATTTAAATGCATTTTAAGTTGCATTTATGTTCTCATGATTACATACTCCAATTCAAACTTCCTGGTTTTCTAGTATATTGAACAATAATCTGTCTACTTGTTTGCCTTTTCTCTGGGTTGCATGGTTCCATTGTCACTGTACATTCTGGCATCTGGTCTACACTTCTCGGTCTTACTCTAAAATCATGGACTCTGATATGAGAATACTTTTTTGGAAGGGAGTACAGAGGTAGTGGAGGTAGGGATGGCATAAGTGAAGCACTTCCCATTCACCTAGTCTTTTTTTTTTATATAGAAAACACTCTAAGTTGAAGGGGAATATCAAAATTTTCCAAAGAATGGGGAACTAAAGGAAATTTCATCATATGACAGCATTACATGTTTAGATTATCTCTAAATTTCTTTGTAAATGTAATACTTTATCATAATTAATAACAATAACTAATAGCATATTTTATATCGATATTTAATACCCATTGTGTTCAAGGCACTTTACATATATTGTTTCCAACCTCAGCAATTTTTAAAGGTTGGATAACTATGTTTTCCTTTCCTTTCCAGGTAGTAAATGGTATGGATTCTGGAGCTAGACTGCTGGGTTCAAATCTTGGCTTTGGCACTTGTTAGATAATTAGCCTGGGTAAGTTACTTCAAGTCTCCGTATTTTAATTCCTCTTCCACATTTTGGGGATAATAATAGCTCCTATCTCATAAGCCTTTTGTTTTTTAAGGATTAAATAATTTAACAAATTTAAGGAGCTTGGAACAATATCTGGCAAATAGTAAATACTCAACAAATATTAGCTATTATTTAATTGATAGGGAACAAAATTATGGCTCACTTAGGTTTAATAATTGCTCTAATTTGGCTTAGCCAGAAAGTGTGGCAAATCTTAGCTTTGAACTTAATTAATAGGCTTTTAAAGCCTGTGTTCTTTGCCCTATACTATGAACAGATAAAGTTAACCTCTATGAATTTAATGTGTTTTTATTGTCAGAAACTAACAACCAAAAATGGCTGAATTATTTTTCACCAGATGCGATGTTTAAGTTTGCAATGATTTTATTTTATTTTATTTTATTATTTATTTTATTTTATTATTTTATTTTATTTTATTTTATTTAAGATTTTATTTATTTATTTGACAGAGAGAGCAAGAGAGCACAAGCAGGGGGAGAAGCAGAGGGAGAAACAGGCTCGCTGATGAGCAGGGAGCCTGATCCTGCGCTTGATCCCAGGACCCTGGGATCATGACCTGAGCCAAAGTCAGATGCTTAACCAACTGGGCCACCCAGGTGCCCCTGTAATGATTTTATTTAAAATATACTGTTTTAAATTCTAGAGATATCTCAAAGAGAAAAGCAGCCATCTTCCTTAAACTATTTTTAGTTACTAAGGTATGATAATAAGCGATAAGCCCACATAAAACCTAATTATATAAACATGCCATACATTTTTAAAAAGAGAGAATAAACACTGGTTTTATTGATGGGGCCCCAGTCAACGCTGACTTGTATACATGAATGCATACATTATCCCAGCAGACTTTCTTGTGGAAAACTGTATGTTAGATTATTAGCAGCAAGAATTTGCTTAATAACAGTGGTTAATAATTCTCCTGAACAGGGGCCCCTGGGTGGCTCAGTCAGTTAAGCATCTGCCTTCGGCTCAGGTCATGATCCCAGGGTCCTGGGATCGAGCCCCGCATCAGGCTCCCTGCTCGGTGGGAAGCCTATTTCTCCTTCTCCCATTCCCCCTGCTTGTGTTCCCTCTCTCGCTGTGTCTCTCTCTCTCAAATAAATAAATAAAATCTTAAATAATAATAATAATAATTCTCTTGAGCAGTGTGCAATGGGTCAGTTAGGGAATATCTAAATATAAACCTGCTTGTCCTTGCCCACATTTTCCTGATGAGTATTTGGAGTGTTGAGTTGCGAGCTTGAGAAACACAGGTGATCTAGCTCAAGTAGGAACTTGTCTTTTCAGTCCTGCTGTTGTGACTCTGCCATTGTTGAGTTTTAAACATCTCCTTAGTCTGTATAAAAATAACCCCTTCCATTTTAGTGTCACAAGTGTCTGCTTTTCAAAGGATCCTGACAAGTACGAGCTACCAATCAAGTTAGATTCATGCAACTCTCAGGAGATTTCTTTCATAGAAGGAAGAAAGCAAGCTAATCACAAAGCTAGGACCATCATTTTTGATTTAGAAATTTTCCCTGATATATCACTTTTATATAAAGTCCTTGGGGAAATAATTGAGAGGATAAATACAATTTGGTCATATAAGTTTTACTGCTTAGACTCCTTTATATAAATTTATTATTAATGTAATTTGGTAATCATATAAAACTAGCCACTGTATCAATACCTCTTTATTTGCCATTGTTAAGGGATAAATTCCCCTACTTGCTTTGTTCAAAAGTGAAAGAAAAGCCAATAGTGGGTTAAGCAATTGGGAATTTATTTTCTTCCATGTACAATTCCGGGGGGAGGAGACAGTCTAAGGATGTTATTGAGGATATGAAGTGTCAGAGACCTTTGCTTCTTGACTTTTCATTCAACCAGATCACTCTGTGGCCCAAGATGGTTACCAGAGCTCCAGCCATTATGTCCTCACTGCAGCAAACGGAAATGAAAAGGAGGGGATAAAGGACATGGCTTCTCTCTCCCTTAAGGACACTTTGCAGGAGGTACCATTCATGTTTACCTAATATTGTCCATAACTTGGTAATATGGCCACACTCAGCTACAAGAGTGGAAAAGAAATATAATCTTTCTTGGTGGATGGTCATGTGGCCAGCTAAAACTTGGAGGTTGTATTACAGAAGAATGGAAATGTATTAGAGGACACACAATATCCACATTGATAAATTTACTCTCTTATAAACTCTTTACCAGTTTGGCTGGCTGGAAAAGATTTTCTAAATATTATGTACTTCCCTGACTAATCACAGGATGCTGAACATGATTTCCTTTTTCTCAGTATCGGAGGAGGTCATGGAGAGGAAGTGATCACAGGTTGACCCACAAGCTGGACCCAGACAAATGGAGACTCTTCACTTTCTCTCCTGTCCTTAGAATGTATATCCCGCCTACTACTCCCATAGCCAGTGTTGTTGCAAGGATGTGGTGTAAAATATTGTTGAGACCATCTGAACTGAATATGTGACTGAAGGCCTCTACATAAGATTTTAAGATTCAGGTGGTGAATGCTGAAATCTACTCATCTTGCAGCCACTAAGACAAGTCTCAGATACCAGTTCCCTTGCTCATTGAAACTGCTACCTACCAATCTGAAGTAGTCTGCCTCTTTCTTCAGTCTTTCCTTGCCCTCTGTGTACAGGGCCAATTTCAGATTTCACCTGGGAAGCTCCAGAATTTGCCAGCCAACATTCAATTATTCAGGGTTATGACATTAAGATCGATGAGCATGAAATAGTTAGTATAGTCAACATGGTTGTGCTTCTCTATCTATCCCAGATCTTGGAATTGGAATTCATGGATGACATGACCTTATTTTAAGACCATTTCTAATAGAGGCAGAGTGTGAATGAACAGCAATATCATGACTCTTTCCCCCCACAGACATATTCCATATACCACTTAAATAAATCTATAGATAAACCAATACATCTATTGGAATTAGAATCATGCTCTGTTTCTGGATCCCACATTTACTGGAATGTAGGTCACTATTCGGTATAGTTGTTGTCACAGGACAGTGCTGGGCACATCCAGGATCTGGTGCATCTTGGTCAAACAGCCAGCATTTGTGCAACTCCTTATTCCAGCATATTCTTCCCACCCCACAGTCTACCACCTCTTACCACTCCAGCCTAGGTATTCTTCCCTGTCTATACATTTCAGCCAAACTGTACTCTTTCAGGTCAGCTACAACTCTGATTTTCAAGAAACATAAATTCAGCTAAAATTAGCTTAAGCACAGGAAAATTTATCCATTCATACTATTGATTTATTCAGCAAACACTAACTATGTGCCTGACACTGTGCTAGGTTCTAGGGATAGATCAGTGGACCAAGTCCTAACTTGTATGGGGGATTCAGAAAATAAACCAATAAATATGTAGTATGATATCAGAAGGAGATAGATAAGTTTGAGATATAACAGATTTTAAAAATGACTTGCGTGCTCAGAGAAGGACTCCCATACATAGAAAAGAATCAGGGGTGTTCCAAAAAATAGGACAAGAATGCAGCCCCACCTCAGAAATGAGCTGAGCCCTGGATCTCAGCCTCAGACTTGTAGTCCTGTCTGGGCTTCTCTGTCCACATCTGCTCCATTCTTGTTTCTTTCTGCAAACTATCTCTGCTTCTCTAGGCTACAGGCTAAAAACAGAGCATAGAATATGTTTCACATTTTATATCTTACAATTTTGGCCCCCAGGAACGATGCCCTGCTATTATTGTGTGACCTCCTGATTATACAACCTGATATTGACCAATTCTAGATTTAACCCTGAAACCACTGTGCCTTCCATTTGGCGCCTAAATTGTCTGTTTGCTTATCTGTCATCAGGTGGGTCAGTTTCTCGATGCCCCTCCCACTACCCTAAGAAACAATTTTATGATCAGTTTTGATTTTTTTCTCTTACTAACATTAAATTTACCCCATATTTATCAAGTGCTTATAATATACCAGGCTATTTTAACTGCTTTTCTTGAATGATCTCGCTGAACACTTACGTATGCTTTGGGTGAAATATATCCACTCTTTAGAATTTTGTGTACTTATGATTAAATTTTATTGTAGATGGCTGCAGCTGTTTTAAGTTGACTTAACATAATGATTTATTGTATTTTTTCAATTAAAACTAATAAAAGTTGATCTGGAGTTTACCTGCCTTGGGTGCAAGGTGGTATAATTTAGTCACAAACACAGATGCTGGAGCTAGGTCAAATTCCCTGCCTCAGCAATTACTGGACAGGCAATTTAGGCAAGTTACTTTACCTCTATGTGCCTCATTCTTCATAAATGAGGGAGGGGGTAGGATGACAATAGTACCTTCCCCCATAGTATTTAGTGAGTGGGAATATGTACAGTGCATAGCAAAGTATCTGACCGATAGCAAGTGTCATAAAATTGTAGGACTCCTCGTGCATGATTTCCCATCAGAAGATTCTTCCCTGTCAGTGCTGATCTGTATCAAACTCAAGCTAATATACTGCCCTGGTAGTTCACGGATATCATATTCAAAATTATGATTTGGGGTTAAGGAATATTTCTGCTACCTGCCCAAGAGAGATTCTAGACACTTAAAGTTAAGACAAAGAAGACCAATAATGGATCACCATCTGTGTGGAGTAGAGATGCAGGAATTCTCACATGAATCCCAAATTCCTCCAGACTTTTCAAAATGTGCCTGTGGTTGCTATAAGTGCACGTTTGCTAATAAAATGTCTCTCTTCTTAAGTTGGCCATGTCTTCCCACTGACATCAAAGTTAAAGAAAGCCAGATTTGAGGAGGGTTTTATGGATGAAAAAGAAAACACAATGATACGAGGGCTCCAGAGCCAAGTAGAGAATTGAGGCTGGATGCTAATAAAAAATTGTTCTAAGAACTGGGCAGAATGAATATGCCTCTGTCAGGGAGGTGATGAAAGGAAATAGACCAGAAGAAAGGTTTACATGGTTTTGACATGTTTCATACCACAGACTCACAAGATAGTGCTTTGGCTGCAGGGCTCATGCCTCAAACAACTTCCCAGAGGTGCTCCCATCAGGGAGAGTCAGAACTGGGTGCTCTGTAAGCACTTCTCCACCTCCCAGCTTTTGCTACTCACGTTCTGGACAGGGTGGGGGTTCCACTGTGTCCTTTCTGATTTTGCCTTTTAAAATAAGGCACATCTTAAGGGCAAGCCATATTATGTTGCTCATGCCTCGTACTTTTCTCTGTATGCATAGTTCCAACTGAGCAAAGCAAAGCATGTGTCAGATAGTTTGGGATCAGAAACCAAGAAAAACAAAACAAAAAAACTGGTAGATGATCAAACACCCAAAGAAACTAAAAAATGCTACTGAATTATTTTAAATGTGCAAATATTTCCCTAGAGGAAAGTGTTATTTTTGTAAAGGGATCTGTGTTTTTGTGGTGGAAGAAAAAGTATCAGGACATCTGCCTTGCTGAGGAAGAAGAAAAAATATCTTTCTGTCACATATTTTTAATAGGCTGAGCCCAAATAAGGAATAGCTAGTTATTAATGAGTCCCTTTCATTTAAATCTATGAGGTTTCCTTTGGATCTTTAAACTTTTAGGAAATAAAATACTTACAGGTTTAGGACTCATAAGAGAGCTAATGGGAAAATACCATTTTTTTTTCAAATCGTGAAAAGAAAAATATCAAGTTCTAGAGAAAGGGAATCTATATTTCAGTTATATTTGGTTTTTTTTAAGTTTTTATTTATATTCCACTTAGTTAACATACAGTGTAGTATTAGTTTCAGGTGATTCAACACTTCCATACATCACCTGGTGCTCATCACAGCAAATGCACTCCTTCATCCCCATCACCTGTTTCCCTCATCCCCTACCCATCTCCCTTCTGGTAACCATCAGTTTGTTCTTTACAGTTGAGTCTGTTTTTGGTTTGCCTCTTTCTTTTTTTTTTTTTTATCTCTTTGTTCCTTTCTTTTGTTTCTTTTTTAAGCTTTTATTTAAATTCCAGTTAGTTAACATACAGTATAATATTAGTTTCAGGTATACCTTTTAGTGATTCAGTAATTACATACATTATATTTATAATCATGTAACTCATGATCAATTATGAGCAGAGCTGAGGCAGTGTCTGAAAATGCTTTCTTGGGGATTTTAATTCTGCTTTTCCACTTTGACACAGGTAGACAATGAAGAAAAAGTATCTGTCCATAATCTGCTGTACACATATATACAATTAACTTTACTGAAAAATAATTTACATTCGATATAATGCACCCATTTCAAGGGTTCAGTAAAATAAGTTTTGGAAGTCAATGCAACTTTGTAATTACAATCTGAGCAAGACATTAGTTACATTGCCCCAAAACTCCTCCATGTCAACTTCTTTGAATTCAATCCCTCCCCCTTGGGCAACCACTGATCTGATTTCTCTAACTGTAAATTAGTTTTACAGGTTAGGAAAGTTCATGTATGTGAAACCCTACGGAATGTGTCTTTTGTGTCTTGACTCTTTCACTCAGTGTAATATTCTTGAGGTCCATTCACATTGCTACTTATATCTGTAGTATGTTACTATTTTATGCTGAATATTACTTTATGAGTAGAGCATGAATAAATTAAGGTTTATCCATTCACCTTTTAATAACATTTATATGGTGTCCAGACTATTATGAAGGAAGCTGCTGTAAACTTTCATGTATAATTCTTTCTGTGAACTTTTCTTTTCACTTGGATAAATAAAGGAATGGGATTGTAGTCATAAGTAACTGCCAAACCGAAGTGGTTGTGGTATTTCATTTTACAGCCTGAAACATAGTGTAAGAGCGTTCCAGTAGCTCCACACTCTCACAATACATGGTATTATTAATCATTTTTATGTCAGCCATTCTAGGGGGTGTTGATTTCGTTGTGATTTAATTTACTCTTCTCTAAGAACTGGTAGTGTTGACCATCTTTTTTACATGCTGACTGGCCATTCATAGATTTTCTTTTTTTTTTTTTGCTTTAAAATATTTTATTGGAATCCTTTTGATAAAAACAAGTATTTATGTTAAAGAAGTCTAATTGGTCTAAAAATACTTAAGCATCTCAAAATTTCTGGGCAGTTTCTTTCCTCCAGTAAGTTGATAGCTGCTCACACAGGTTAATGCAGGAAAGCTAGATGGAAGCTCCTAGGATCTGCCCAACACCAGATAGGAGATATCCTCTGCATTAACAAAACCCATAGTAGAGAGGGAGAAAGGACGCAGCTCTTCACTTCTCATCACAGATTGTAGGTTCAAGTGGCAGGAGCCATTACCTCAGCATCACAGACATCTCTCCACAGCATCTCTCCCAGAGGGCGAATTCCAAACTTCAGCCCTTCAGCTACCAGATTGGTGCCTAATCTGAAAGGGCACCACCCTAGCTAGGCTTCCAGAATAATCATGCTTTATCCAACAGTAACACACCGGCGGACTCTTAAGACACCTAATGGATAAATCAAATACAGGGATTCGTGGCTAGTAAAGGTTCTCGGCCATCAAGTTCTCCCCCAATTCAAATCTTTTTTTTTTTCCCATTTTTATTTGATTGTTTCTCTATTTATTATTGGCTGTAAGAATTCCTTGTACATGCTGAATATAAGTCACTAGGCAGATATATGCACTGACAATATTTTCTTTTAGTCTCTAACTTGCCTTTTCCTTTTTTTTTTTTTTTTAACAGCATCTTTCAAAAAACAGAGTTTTAAGGTTTCAGGAAGTTTAATTTAGCATTTTTTTCTTTTGCCAATAGTACTTTTTGTATAGTTCTTACTACACAAAGGGGGCAAAGATATTTTTTTTCCTGTTTCTTCCTAAAGGCAGTACAGCTGTAAGTGTAAATTTTTTACACTTTATTACCCATTTCAAATTAAATTTTGAATATGGCATGAGGATGAGGTTAGAGTCCTTTTTTTTTTGAACCACATATGTTTAGTTGTTCAGTATCATTTGTTGAAAATTCTATCCTTTCTCAGTAAGATTGCATTGACAACTTTCTAAAATCAATAGATCATAGTTTTGAGTCTCTATTCCACCACCACTTGATGGAACTGTAAAACAAGACACAAATATTAGTCACATATGTAATTTTGCATTTTCTACTGGCCTCATTAAAAAATAAAAATAAACAGATGAAATTAATTTTAATGCAATATTTTATTTAGCCTAATATATTCAAATTATTATTTCACCATGCAATCAATATAAAAATTATCACTAAGATATTTTATATCCCCTTTTTCATATGATCTTCAAAATCTGATATGTATTTTCACCAAGTGCATCTCAGTTTAGACTAGCGACACTGCAAGTACTCAACAGCCACATGAGTATGGAGTGGCAGTCAGGGAATTCAAAACAAACTGGATTTCTGAAGTTTTGTTTGGTTTGGTTTGGTTTGGTTTGGTTTTTTGCAATAAATATATCTGAGAATGATTTTTATTCAGGATATGTAAGTAATTCTTGCAAGTAAATTTTTTAAAATTTTTTATTGTTATGTTAATCACCATACATGACATCACTAGTTTTTGATGTAGTGTTCCATGATTCATTGTTTGAGCATAACACCCAGTGCTCCATGCAGAACATGCCCGCGTTAATACCCAACACCAGGCCAACTCATCCCCCACCCCCCTCCCCTCTAGAACCCTCAGTTTGTTTTTCAGAGTCCATCCTCTCTCATGGTTCGTCTCCCCTTCCAATTTCCCCCCCTCCATTCTTCCCCTCCTGCTATCTTCGTCTTTTTTTTTTTCTTAACATATATTGCATTATTTGTTTCAGAGGTACAAATCTGTGATTCACAGTCTTGCACAATTCACAGCGCTCACCATCACACATACCCTCCCCAGTGTCTATCACCCAGCCACCCCATCCCTCCCACCCCCCCACTCCAGCAAACCTCAGTTTGTTTCCTGAGATTAAAAATTCCTCATATCAGTGAGGTCATATGATACATGTCTTTCTCTGTTTGACTTATTTCGCTCAGCATAACACCCTCCAGTTCCATCCATGTCATTGCAAATGGCAAGATCTCATTCCTTTTGATGGCTGCATAATATTCCATTGTATATATATACCACATCTTCTTTATCCATTCATCTGTCGATGGACATCTTGGCTCTTTCCACAGTTTGGCTATTGTGGACATTGCTGCTATAAACATCGGGGCGCACGTACCCCTTTGGATCCCTACATTTGTATCTTAGGGGTAGATACACAGTAGTGCAATTGCGGGATTGTATGGTAGCTCTATTTTCAACTTTTTGAGGAACCTCCATACTGTTTTCCGGAGTGGTTGCACGAGCTTGCATTCCCACCAACAGTGTAGGAGGGTTCCCCTTTCTCTGCATCCCCGCCAACATCTGTCATTTCCTGACTTGTTAATTTTAGCCATTCTGACTGGTGTGAGGTGGTATCTCATTGAGGTTTTGATTTGGATTTCCCTGATGCTGAGTGATGTTGAGCACTTTTTCATTTGTCTGTGGGCCATTGGATGTCTTCTTTGGAAAAATGTCTGTTCATGTCTTCTGCCCATTTCTTGATTGGATTAGTTGTTCTTTGGGTGTTGAGTTTGATAAGTTCTTTATAGATTTTGGATACTAGCCCTTTAGCTGATATGTCATTTACAAATACCTTCTCCCACCTGTCAGTATTCTTTTGGTTTTGTTGACTGTTTCTTTAGCTGAGCAAAGGCTTTTTATTTTGATGAAGTCCCAATAGTTCATTTCTGCCCTTGCTTCCCTTGCCTTTGGCAATGTTTCTAGGAAGAAGTTGCTGCGGCTGAGGTCAAAGAGGTTGCTGCCTGTGTTCTCCTTTAGGATTTTGATGGACTCCTGTCTCACATTGAGGTCTTTCAACCATTTGGAGTCTATTTTTGTGTGTGGTGTAAGGAAATGGTCCAGTTTCATTCTTCTGCATGTGGCTGTCCAATTTTCCCAACACCATTTGTTGAAGAGACTGTCTTTTTTCCATTGGACATTCTTTCCTGCTTTGTCAAAGATGAGTTGACCATAGAGTTGAGAGTCCATTCCTGGGCTCTCTATTCTGTTCCATTGATCTATGTGTCTGTTTTTGTGCTAGTACCATACTGTCTTGATGATGACAGCTTTGTAATAGAGCTGGAAGTCCGGAATTGTGATGCCGCCAGCTTTGCTTTTCTTTTTCAACATTCCTCTGGCTATGCAGGGTCTTTTCTGGTTCCATACAAATTTTAGGATTATTTGTTCCATTTCTTTGAAAAAAGTGGATGGTATTTTGATGGGGATTGCATTGAATGTGTAGATTGCTCTAGGTAGCATTGACATCCTCACAATATTTGTTCTTCCAATCCATGAGCATGGAACGTTTTTCCATTTCTTTGTGTCTTCCTCAATTTCTTTCATGAGTATTTTATAGTTTTCTGAGGACAGATCCTTTGCCTCTTTGGTTAGATTTATTCCTAGGTATCTTATGGTTTGGGGTGCAATTGTAAATGGGATTGACTCTTAATTTCTCTTTCTTCTGTCTTGTTGTTGGTGTATAGGAATGCCACTGATTTCTGTGCATTCATTTTATATCCTGCCACTTTACTGAATTCCTGTACGAGTTCTAGCAGTTCTGGGGTGGAGTCATTTGGGTTTTCCACATAAAGTATCATATCATCTGCAAAGAGTGAGAGTTTGACTTCTTCTTTGTCAATTTGGATGCCTTTTATTTCTTTTTGTTGTCTGATTGCTGTGGCTAGGAATTCTAACACTATGTTGAATAGCAGTGGTGATAGTGGACATCCCTGCCGCGTTCCTGACCTTAGGGGGAAAGCTCTCAGCTTTTCCCCATTGAGAATGATATTCGCTGTGGGTTTTTCATAGATGGCTTTTATGATATTGAGCTATGTACCCTCTATCCCTGTACTCTGAAGAGTTTTGATCAAGAAAGGTTGCTGTACTTTGACAAATGCTTTTTCTGCATCTATTGAGAGGATCATATGATTGTTGTTCTTTCTTTTGTTAATGTATTGTATCACGTTGATTGATTTGTGGATGTTGAACCAAACTTGCAGCCCAGGGATGAATCCCACTTGGTCATGGTGAATAATCCTTTTAATGTACTGTTGAATCCTATTGGCTAGTATTTTGGTGAGAATTTTTGCATCCATATTCATCAAGGATATTGGTCCGTAATTCTCCTTTTTGTTGGGGTCTTTGTCTGGTTTTGGGGTCAAGGTATTCCCCTGGGAAGCCATCTGGCCCTGGGCTTTTGTTTGTTGGGAGATTTTTGATGACTGCTTCAATTTCCTTAGTGGTTATAAGTCTGCTCAGGTTTTCTATTTCTTTCTGGTTCAGTTTTGGTAGTTGATACATGTCTAGGAATGCATCCATTTCTTCCAGGTTATCTAATTTGCTGGCATAGAGTTGCTCATAATATGTTCTTATAATTGTTTGTATTTCTTTGGTGTTGGTTGTGATCTCTCCTCTTTCATTCATGATTTTGTTGATTTGGGTCATTTCTCTTTTCTTTTTGGTAAGTCTGGCCAGGGGTTTATCAATCTTGTTAATTCTTTCAAAGAACCAGCTCCTAGTTTCGTTGATCTGTTCTACTGTTCTTTTGGTTTCTATTTCATTGATTTCTGCTCTGATCTTTATTATTTCTCTACTCCTGCTGGGTGTAGGCTTTATTTGCTGTTCTTTCTCCAGCTCCTTTAGGTGGAGGGTTAGGTTGTGTATTTGAGACCTTTCTTGTTTCTTGAGAAAGCCTTGTATTGCTATGTACTTTCCTCTTAGGACTGCCTTTGCTGCATCCCAAAGATTTTGAATAGTTGTGTTTTCCTTTTCATTGGTTTCCATGAATTTTTTTAATTCTTCTTTAATTTCCTGGTTGACCCATTCATTCTTCAGTAGGATTCTCTTTAGCCTCCATGTATTTGAGTTCTTTCTGACTTTCCTCTTGTGATTGAGTTCTAGTTTCAAAGCATTGTGGTCTGAAAATAGTCAGGGAATAATCCCAATATTTTGGTACCTGTTGAGACCTGATTTGTGACCTAGGATGTGATCTATTCTGGAATATGTTCCATGGGCACTAGAGAAGAATGTGTATTCCGTTGCTTTGGGATGGAATGTTCTAAATGTCTGTGAAGTCCATTTGGTCCAGTGTGTCATTTAAAGTCTTTATTTCCTTGTTGATCTTTTGCTTAGATGATCTGTCCATTTCTGTGAGGGGGGGTGTTAAAGTCCCCCACTATTATTGTCTTGTTGTAAATGTGTTTCTTTGCTTTGGTTATTAATTGGCTTATATAATAGGCTGCTCCCACGTTAGGGGTGTAGATATTTACAATTGTTAGATCTTCTTGTTGGATAGACCCTTAAGTAGGATATAGTGTCCTTCCTCATCTCTTATTACAGTCTTTGGTTTAAAATCTAATTCGTCTGATATAAGGATTGCCACCCCAGCTTTCTTTTGGTGTCCATTAGCATGGTAAATGGTTTTCCACCCCCTCACTTTCAATCTGGGGGTGTCTTTGGGTCTAAAATGAGTCTCTTGCAGACAGCATATCGATGGGTCTTGTTTTTTAATCCAGTCTGATAGCCTGTGTCTTTTGATTGGGGCATTGAGCCCATTTACATTCAGGGTAACTATTGAAAGATAGGAATTTAGTCCCATTGTATTGCCTGTAAGGTGACTGTTACTGTATATTGTCTGTGTTCCTTTCTCGTCTATGTTGCTTTTAGGCTCTCTCTTTGCTTAGAGGACCCCTTTCAAGATTTCTTGTAGGGCTGGTTTCGTGTTTGCAAATTCCTTTAGTTTTTGTTTGTCCTGGAAGCTTTTTATCTCTCCTTCAATTTTCAATGACAGCCTAGCTGGATATAGTATTCTTGGCTGCATATTTTTCTCATTTAGTGCTCTGAATATATCCTGCCAGTCCTTTCTGGCCTGCCAGGTCTCTGTGGATAGGTCTGCTGCCAATCTAATGTTTCAACCATTGTAGGTTACAGATCTCTTCTCCTGAGCTGCTTTCAGGATTTTCTCTTTGTCTCTGAGACTTGTAAGTTTTACTATTAGATCTCAGGGTGTTGACCTATTTTTCTTGATTTTGAGAGGAGTTCTTTGTGCTTCCTGGATTTTGATGCCTGTTTCTTTCCTCAAATTAGGGAAGTTCTCTGCTATAATTTGCTCCAATATACCTCTGCCTCTCTCTCTTTCTTCTTCTTCTGGGATCCCAATCATTCTAATGTTGTTTTGTCTTATGGTATCACTTCTCCTGAATTCTGCCCTCGTGATCCAGTAGTTGTTTCTCTCTCTTTGTCTCAGCTTCTTTATTTTCCATCATTTGGTCTTCTATATCACTGATTCTCTCTTCTGCCTCATTTATCCTAGCAGTTAGCACCCCCATTTTTTATTGCACCTCATTAATAGCCTTTTTGATTTCAACTTGGTTAGATTTTAGTTCTTTTATTTCTCCAGAAAGGGTTTCTCTAATAATTTCCATGCTTTTTCAAAGCTCAGCTATTATCTTTAAAATCATGATTCTGAACTCTAGGTCCAACATCGTACTAATGTCCGTATTGAGTAAGTCCCTGGCAGTCGTTACTGCCTCTTGTTCTTTTTGTTGAGGTGATTTTTCCCATCTTGTCATTTTGTCCAGAGGAGAATAGATGAATGAGAGAACAAAAAGCTAACAGGGTAACAACGTCCCCAGAAAATATACTCTAAACAAATCAGAAAAGACCTGAAACCGGGGGAAAAGAAAGGGAAAGAAAGAAAAAATAAGAAGAAGAAAAAAGAAAAAGAAAAAGATAAAAACAAACAATAACAGAACAATACAAAAAAAACAGAATATGATCAAATATGATCAGGCTGGTGCATAGATCAGTGCCACACACTAGATTTTGGGTTATTTAGGTCTTTTAGAAGAAAGTGCCTCCCAAAATTTTAAAGAAAGGAAAACTTATATATGTACAAAAATAAGGGTTGATACAATGAAGGGATGGAAAATGACTGTAAGATGAAAATTATAAAAAATTTTGTAAAAGGAATTGTTAAGATAAGAAGCTGTTTGAAAAAAGAAAGAAGAGGATTAAAAAAAAAAAGAAAAAAAAGGGAGAGAATGTGATCAGGCAGGAGACTAGAACAAAGCCATACACTGGAGATTTAGGGTATATTTTGATCTGTTAGAAGAAACTGTATCTCTAAATTTTAAAGAGAGAACAACTTATATATATATATATGCCAAAAATAAGGGTAACTACTATGAAGGGATAGAACATGACTCTAAAAATGAAAAATAAAAATGTTTTTTAGAAAAGGGATTGATAAGATGTTGGTTGAAAAAGGGAAAAAGAAAAATTAAAAAAAAAAAAGACAGTTAAAAAAATTAACTTTGAAAGACTAAAGAATCAAGGTAAAAAAGCCATGAATTCTATGTGCAGTATTCCCCTAGAGCTGGAGTTCTGCCGTTCTCATTGATCTTGGTCTTGGTTGGCTGTTCTTGCTGATCTTCTGGGGGAGGGGCCTGTTGCCGTGGTTCCCAAATGTCTTTGCTGGAGCCGGAATTGCCCCGCCCTTGCCAGGTCCGGGCTAAATATTCTGCTCGGGTTTGCTCTCCAGAGCTTTTGTTCCCTGCAAGCTTTCCCTACAGCTTTGGAGGATGAGAGTGAAAATGGTGGCCTCCCAGTCTCCACCCCAGAGGAGCCAAGAACTCAGGGCCCTGCTCCTCAGTGAGCCTCCAGAGAAAAGCAGTCAGTCACTCCCATTTCCCTGGTCTCTGGCCATACTCCGTGCTCACCCAGCCTGTGACTGAGTGTTTCTATCTCTGGCACCTGACTCAGTGTGGAGTCTCCAAACCCAGCAGATCCCTGGGGTGAGCTCCTGTGCCACTCCTCCAGGGGGAGGAAGGGGAGTCTCCCCGGATCTGCTGCTTGTTGGGTCCCTGCTGGAGGAGCAGTGACCCGACTGTGCCCCGGATCACAGTTTATGGCAACCCCGAGCTGAGAACCCGTGCCTCAGCTCCGTCTCTGCACCCGGCTTCCCCGCTCCGATACCTGGGAGCTCTGCCGCACTCAGGCACCCCTGGTCTTTCTGTGACCCCAAGGGTCCTGAGACCACACTGTCCTGCGAGGGTTCCACCCCCAGCTTAGTCACTGGAGTGACATCCCTCAGTGGAGCCAACTTCTAAAAGTTCTGATTTTGTGCTCCAGGCTCTATCACTTGCCAGAAGTGGCCGACGGAGGCCCCCTCCCCCGCTGTCTATCCTCCCAAATATCGCCTCGGATTCACTTCTCCGCACGTCCTACCTTCCAGAAAATGGTTGCTTTTCTGTTCAGGGAGTTTTTGCTATTCTTTTTTTCAATCTCCTGTTGAGTTCGTAGGTGTTCAGAATGCTTTGATCCCTATCTAGCTGAATTCCTGGGACCAGACGAAATCCAGGTCTCCTACTCCTCCGCCATCTTGCTCTGCACCCCCCTGGATTTCTGAAGTTTTATATTAAGTTCTCAAATCAGGTGGTGTAGATTCTCTAACATAGTTCTAATTTTTCCAAAAATTTTGGCTATTTTAGGTTTTCAGCATTCTATACAAATTTTATCATCAATGAGTCAAACACACTGCTAAAAGTTTTAATTGGCATCATGCGAAGTCTGTAGATGAAATTGGGACAAATCGCCCTCTTAATCTTAAATATTTCCAATCATGAACAAATTATATCTCTTTATTTAAGTAGATCTTTTTTCATCTCAACAGTTTTTGTTTTTCACTATTGAGTATTTTCACTATCAAGGTTTTGTGTATGTTTATTTAACTTTGTTATAAAATTTTCCATACTATTTGAAGATATTATGAATAGCATTTAAAATCATATTTGTCAAATTTTTGTTGCTATTGTATAAAATTAACTGATTTTTGTCATTGATCTTGTTTCCTATATCCATGTTTACCCCATTAATTCTGGAAGTTTTTTCATAGATTTCTTAGGACTTTCTATTTAGAGGATCAAGTCTTTTAAAAATAGGACAGTTTTTTCCCCAAAATTCTTTTTTTTTTTTTTTTTTTTTTAAAGATTTTATTTATTTATTTGACAGAGAGAGACACAGTGAGAGAAGGAACACAAGCAGGGGGAGTGGGAGAGGGAGAAGCAGGCTTCCTGCTGAGCTGGGAGCCCGATGTGGGACTCGATCCCAGGACCCTGGGATCATGACCTGAGCCAAAGGCAGACGCCTAACGACTGAGCCACCCAGGCGCCCTTCCCCAAAATTCTTTATGCTTTCTATTTCCTTTTCTTGTTTTATTGCACTGGTAAGGATGGATAGTAAAATATTGGGTTTTCTCCTAAACTTAAAAGGAAAACATTTAGTCTTTTAACTTTATGTGTGATGTTTATTTCATGGGTGCCCTTTATCACTTTTAGAACATTTTCTCTGATTCCTAGTTTGCTGAGAATTTTTATCACAAATGGATGTTGAAGTTTGTATAATACCTTTTCTGCATCTGTTAGTTTAATTGCATAATTGATAGTCAATGTTGAACCAACCTTGTATTTCTGGAATAAACTGCTTGGCCTGGATATAATATTTTAATATAATCCTGAATAAAATTTAGTAATATTATTTTTGAGGTTTTACATCCATGATCATGAGGACAATTGTTCTATTCTTCAATTTTTTTTTAAATTTCTTAATCTTATCTTGTATCAAGGTCATGAATTGAGATAAGTTTGTGTAAGATTTGGTATTACTTCTTCTTTAGTGTTCTGTTTTGTTTTCCCAAACAATGAAATCATGTGGATTTGAAGTTTTCTTTATGGGAAGTTTTGGAGTATTAATTCAATTTCTTTAATAGATCCTGATTGAGATCTTCCTCTTCATTTCTTTTTCCAAGTCAGTTTTGGTAAGTTTTGTCTTTCAGGGAATTGGTCCTTTTGCACAAGTTATTAAATTTGTTGACATAAAGTTGTTTACAATATTCTATTTTTATTCATTTAATGTTGGTAGAAAACTCACTTTCTTTTCTGTACATAGCAATTATGAATTTCTCCTTTTTCCCCTTAATTAACCTTGCTAAGGATATATCTATTTTTTTTACCTTTACCAAGGTACAACTTTTAAATTTGTTAATTTTGTGTCTTTTACTTCATTGATTTCTACTCTAATTTATACTACTTCTTTCTTTTTCTTTATGTTTATTTTACTCTTGATTTCTTTAACTTCTTAACCTAGAAATTTGAATTCAATTGATTGTAAAACATCTTATATTTTCTAATATAGACACTTAAAGCTATAAATTTCCCTATAAGAATTGCTTTAGCTCTATCCCATCAGTTATGACATAGTATGTTTTTATTATCAATCAGTTTGGATTTGTTTTTTAATTTCTATGTTCTCTTCTTTGAACAATGAGTTACTTAAAAATGTATTCTTTAATTTCCAAGCATGTATGTATTTTATAGCTATCTTGCATCTATTGATTTCTTACTTAATCCTCCCTGTAGCAAGAGAATATATGCTGTAAGGTTTCAATCTTTGAAAGTTATTGAGATTTTTGAGATCAATTGAGATCCTTATTATATCCCTACATACGGCTGATCTGGTTGATCTTGGCAGGTATTTCTTTGACGTTTGAAAATAATGTGTGTTCCACAGTTAAATTGGATCTAATGTTCTGTAAATAACAATAAGATCAATTTGGTGTATAATGTTTTAAACTATGGATTCTCTATTATTCTTATTGTTTATTTTTTCTCTAATTGTTTAACACTAAATTTTTTATTTAAAAAATGAGTAAATTAGGGATGCCTGAGTGGGTCAGTTGGTAAGCAGCTGTCTTTGGCTCCGGTCATGATCCCAGTGTCCTGGGATCAAGTTCTGCATCAGGCTCCTTGGTACACGGGGAGCCTGCTTCTCCCTCTGCCTGCAGCTCCCCCTGATTGTGTTTGCTCTCTGTCTCTCTCTCTCCCTCTCTCTCTGACAAATAAATAAAATCTTTAAAAATATATTAAAAAATCAGTGTTTTTATGTATCATAAGTTTTATAACTTATCACAACACATAATCACAACACATACGGGCATAGAAAATTGCTACTCTGGCAATGTCCACAATAGCCAAACTGTGGAAAGAGCCAAGATGTCCATCGACAGATGAATGGATAAAGAAGATGTGGAATATTATGCAGCCATCAAAAGGAATGAGATCTTGCCATTTGCAACGACGTGGATGGAACTGGACGGTATTATGTTGAGCGAAATAAGTCAAACAGAGAAAGACATGTATCATATGATCTCACTGATATGAGGAATTCTTAATTGTAGGAAACAAACTGAGGGTTGCTGGAGTGGGGGGTGGGGTGGGAGGGATGGGGTGACTGGGTGATAGACCCTGGGGAGGGTATGTGCTCTGGTAAGCGCTGTGAATTGTGCAAGACTGTTGAATCTCAGATCTGTACCTCTGAAACAAATAATGCAATATATGTTAAGAAAAAAAAGAAGAAGAAGAAGAAGGTAGCGGGACGGGAAGAATGAAGCGGGGGAAATCGGAGGGGTAGATGAACCATGAGAGATAATGGACTCTGAAAAACAAACAGGGTTCTAGAGGGGAGGGGGGTGGGAGGATGGGTTAGCCTGGTGGTGGGTATTGAGGAGGGCACATTCTGCATGGAGCACTGGGTGTTATGCACAAACAATGAATCATGGAACACTTCATCTAAAACTAATGATGTAATGTATGGGGATTAACATGTGAATAAAAAAAAAAAAAGAAAATTGCTACTCTGAAAGGCTACCTTTACTTTTTTGCCACATACATCCTAAATGCTACAAATTTACTCTTTTTTTTTTTTTCATGCAAAAGGAGTAAACTTTCTGGATAAAATAGCTTTCTGAAAGAAGAGCCTTTCTGAATGAATGTTGTTATGGAATGAATGCATGCATCCCCACAAAATTCATATGTTGAAGCCTTAAACCCCCATATGTGGCTATATTTGGAGTAAGGAAATAATTATACTAAATTCTCAACACAATTCGGAGGTGATCTGAATGGATTAGTGTCCTTATAAGGAAAAGATACCAGAGAGTTCACTCTCCCTTTTTCTCTGCATGCATTCATTGAGGAAAGGTCATGGGAATACATAGCAAGAAAGTGGCTACCTCCAACTCAAGAGGACATTCTCACCACACACTAACCTGTTTGGCACCTTGATCTTAGACTTCCAGATTTCAGAGCTATGAGAAAATAAATGTCTGTTGTTGAAGCTTCCAGTCTATGGCATTTTGTTATGGCAGCTCAAACAGACTAATGCAAATGCTTAACAAATTTGTTCTTGTGTCATCACTGTTTTATAAGAAGACAGTGAGAGAGTAGGCTTGTGAATAAAGTCACAAAAGTATTCTCATGAAAATGAATAGTATGGAGTGAAATAAATTCTTTGGAACTTTTGCCTGATACCAGAGTAAATGGTTTCAAGTAGTGGCATGGTTTTTCTGAACAAAGTCTTATTATTGATCAGTATTCAGTCAGAAAAAGGGAGCACCTGCCCAGCATTTCAACAGAGAAGTTTTAATATGGAGAACTAGCTGTAAAGGTATTAGAAAAGCCAAAAAGGCAACAAGGGCAGTAGAAAGCAATTAGTAGTCCAAGGACTGAGAGAACAATAGAAGGAGGATGCCAGGGCATCCCGGCAGCAGATGGGACTAAGGAGGAAACACACCACTGCTGGAGAAGGGAGAACAGAACAGGGGGGCATATCCCTTGGAATCTCCCTTCTTCCCAACCTTCAGTTTTATACCAGTGCCTTCCAAACCAGATGGATACCAGTTGGCAAAGGAACAGAGGAAAAAAAAAAGCTTTTGCAGAGTTAAGACCCCTGAATACAGAGCAGAAGAAAAGAAAAGATAGGGTGTATCTGAGAACAGATAGGTGAATGACTAGCACAGCCTTAAAACTAGCCCCACTCTCCATTCGTGAATCTATAATGTCACAGGTCTAAGGCAACCTGACACATGGGATATACCCTGGGATTATGTGGTGAATTCTTGGGAGTTTGAGAAGCCATCATGATCATGGTCCTGTATGCTGGCAGGTATATGCTTGAATTTATAAACTATTGTGACATCAAATTAAAGATGAGAATTTTCCCAGAGGCTGAATCAGATATGTATGGTGTTTGTATTTTCTAATTCAGTCTGATTTCCAAAATCAAAAAACTAAACACAAGCTTGTATGAATCATTAAACATTTTAATGTTATGTTACATTAATATTAAAATAGTCATGTTTGTAAAACATACAAAACTTTAAAAGACAGACCATGAAGCTAAAAATAAATTTCTTTCCTTCCAGGATGTAGTCCTTACCCCAGACCTCATTTTGCACACCAAGCCCCAGGCAAGAAACACTAAACATCGTGCCTAGCCTCAGTGAACTTACTAACTGATTTGGTTGGGGAGTAACAAAAACATTTTAACACACATATGGAAAAAAATTACAAAACAAAATTGAACTATTTAGGGAAATTACATTTATTAGTTGCCTAGTAAAGACCCCACTATGTTAGACAATTCATTCATCTATTCAACAAACATTTGATTACCTACTGTTTGCCAGGCCTGGTAATAAAGTGCATTAAAGAGAACAATCTGCTTATTTGTAGGCCTGTCTTCTCCATTGCTCTCCAGCTTACTGAAGGTAAGAGCTCTGCTTCATTTCTCTTTTGAATTCCTAGCATTTAGCTCAGTGTCTGACCAATGCAAAATAGTAAATATTGTTGACCCAATAAATGAACGTCTACCTTAAACTTGCTTATCTAGATGTATCAGCACCAAGTTCCACCAGTCGCTTCACATTTTGTCCATTTGGCTCTCTCTTTGCCTTCCTCATACCACCTTGCCCCATCCCGTACCTATGAACAATTGTATTCTTCGCCCTTGACCCCAAAACAGTCCTTTATAATAAATTCCACTGATTAAGATATGTAGTAAATGAAAGAAAACGTACATCAACCCCTGCTAGCCGCAGGAACATGCATATAGCTAAATTAATTTTTTTTTAAATCCCGACAAAACAGTCAAAAAAAAAAAAAAGTTAAGTGTGTTTACAATGATCCAGTTGCCTTATTACAGTTAATGTCACTACCAAGCTTGACACACCATGTCCATTTGTCTCGGTGGATCTAACTGTAGTGCAGGAGATCACTTTGCTCATGTCCCGCTCGTCAGCCCATAGCCACGTCACATAAATTCATTTGCACAGAGCAGAATTGGCTTCCCCACCCCTGTACTGGAGCTCAGAGGCAACAAGTGTGCACACACGCTTTTATGTCTTAGGAGTCCACCATTTGTGATTGAAAATTTCACAGAGACCTCTTCCTTGACAACTTTTGCAGAAAAGTAAACAGATCATCGTTCTCCAGAAACAGGGCAAGTGAAGTGGGAGGAAGCGGGTCAGAGAACACGGGCTGAAACACACCGGAGGGCCAGTCCCAGTTTGGTGTTGCTTTGTTTTTGAAATAATCAGCCCCTTATGCATCTTTTAAACCTTTAAAGAGCAAGATGAAGTAGAAAATAGTTCAGGACTCGGGAGGAATTGTGTCTGGATTTTTTCCTCACTGCTTTGCTGCATGTATAACAGAAGGTCACTAGACGCTAAACGAGCTCTGACCTGGGTGGTCTCTACCTAGTGCCTCCCAGACGATGATTCGTGTTTCTTTCTGTTTCCATAGAAGGGGCAAGTAAGGAAAATTCAAAAGAACTGGCAATCTGTCCTTTGGATACAGCGACCTTTCTAAATAAGCATTCAGCCTTTGGAACTGCAGCATACAAGCATTTTTTTTCCCCTTTGTTGTGGATCTTTTTATAAAAGCCACACATAGAAGTAAAACCGGAGACAAATTTGAAAATACATTCATTTCAGTTATTTCGAGTGAAGTCTAATAGGCAACCCAAACAAGACATGCTTATGTTAATTAATGGTAGAAATAAAAATGGGGTTTTTAAGCACTAAAGCAAAGACTGATGCTTTCATTTACTTAATAAAAATGTGTCTATAATAAAAGTACTCATAGGAACAAGGAGAAGACAGTGATTAGCATACATACATGTATGTGTGTTTGTACCTTATCTGTGCGTACGTGGATGGACATGTGCATAGATATTTGTGGGTTTGCCTTTTTTTTTTTAAGTTAAAACAAACAATTAATTACTTGGTGGTGTTTACACCTGCAAAGGGTATGTCTGTCGGCACACATCATGCTGGTAGACAGTTTAAGAGACAAAAGCAAACCTTCTGTTTGAACTCCAGAGAATATTCCACGCAGCTCGGCAGTTGTAAACTTACTAGAATAAATCACTCATACATTGCTGCATTGTTATTGTGGTATTGGGCAAAAATATTTGGCAGGCATTTCAAAGTAAATGCTTCAACCGAATGACGGCAGCTAGAAAGGAAAATGCCAAAGACTAAAGCAAGTGCATACTTTGCTATGAAAGAAAGTGTTTTTCTAATGGAATATTTAATAAAATGAATTGCGGTCATACCTTAATTTAATTAGAAGGGTGGTAACTTTCTTTAGGAATAAGAGGAAAGGTCAATTTTAACATGAAGTATTTTTCATTAAGACATTAAAAATAACAAATATAAACATGTAGAAAATCTGCAAACTAGAATGTGAAAAAGTTGTCAGTTCAGTTCAGTAATGATAAATCCCCAATTCTACTTTGGAATTCCTCCCTGGAAATATAAATTGATTTTCCTCACAGCAAGAATGTGGTATGAGTTTGAATATAGAAAAACCAGATTTATTATTATTGTTATTATTGAAGCATGTTGCTTTACCAGAGCTTAGGTGGGTCCAAATTTCCATTATAAGTTGCTGTTTTCATAAGGACTTTATAACTTGGACATGACAATTGGCTTTAGCCTTTAACTTGGTAAATAACATCTCAGTCTGGGGCAAGCTTTTCTCCTCCTTTTAATAATACCAAAGGCAAAAATCGGGTGAGACAGCTGCTTTTCCCCCACCCTTCAGCTTTGAAGTAAGTTAGAAAGATATATTTCAATGTCAAATAAAGATCAGCTCGAGTTATTTAAAAAAATAAGACTTAAAAAAGTTTTTAATTTAAAAAAGCTACTCATCGAACAGTTAATATTTTTTTTTGAGTTTCAGGGAAAATTAAAAAAAATAAGTTCACCAAATGATTAATTTATATGTGACATAATTTACCTTCATCACAATTGGGATTTTTATTCTGATCTATATGATAAGTATTTTCACATAAAATACTTATAGCATTATCTCTTGGGAATGCAAAATTAAATCAATTAAGAGATATCAATGATCTCTAAAATGTCAAATAATTCCTTAATTTGAGTACTCCAATGGGATCGTTCAATACTACATTATCTTCTTGAAATAGGATATTTGTTCCAGTTTTGAGCCTAAATTATCTTCTTTTGTATTTTCACATTTAAAATAAATGTATGTTTTAACTTGGAGGAAACCAAATAGTTTTGAATGCCTTTTGTTTGAATATGATTTTACCATTGCTTAACATCCTCTAAGATCAGCTCTGTATGGAGGGTCAGGGCTGGTGGTGGGGAAGTTGACTTGGATCTGGAGAACAGCTGAGTGCTGCTTACGACTGTGTTGCTCACCTTTCTGGCTCTTCACCTGGACCTAAATGTCTATGACCTTTGTTCGGATTGACTCTTCTTAATCCTCACCCAGGGCCTGGCTCCCTCGGATGACTCACTTTGAATGTAATTCTATAGCTGGACCCCAGCATCTGAGCCTTAGCCCTTCCTTGCTCACTCCAAAGACATTGCTCCAGCAATTTGCTGACCTCTCCACTCACCGCTTCCTCCAGTCTCCCTCTTTGTTGGATCATTTTCTTGCTGCGGGTAAGGAAACCAGTATCGCAGGCAAGAGGAACATCAACTTTGCTGTCAGAGTCAGGCCTGGAGCACAAACCCTGATTTGATACCCTGGCTACACTCTTTCTTCAGCAGGTATGCCTATCCTGTTCTGTTTTTTAATCTTGTGTGAGTCATGAAGCCATTAGATAATCTAATGCCACTACAAATGCCCACCTGCAAGTATGTGCTGTTTCCTCTACTTGCTCTCATGTTTCCATTGGATGAATTGTCTCGGCTGCTAGTTGAGGTGAACCCCTTGATCTATATGATGGTTTGGAAACTTCCTCGCTCACTCCAAGGACATTGCTCCAGCAAGTTGCTGACCTTTCCACTCACCGCTTCCTCCATTCTCCCTCTCTGTTGGATCTTCCATGTCAGCATATTAACAAGTTATTATTTCTCCCACTTAAAAGAGAAATTAAAACCAACCAAATGAAGCTCTTTAATCCCAAACCCTCATCCTAACCCACTCTTCCACCCCTAGCTACTGGCACATTTCTATCTTTGTTTAACAAGGAAAACTTCTTTTTTTGATTTCTTGTGTTCCCCCCCCCTTTTTTTAAGATTTTATTTTTAAGTAAATCTCCACACCCACCACGGGGCTTGAACTCACAGCCCCTGAGATCAAGATTCCAATGCTCCACTGACTGAGCCAGCCAGGTGCCCCTCCCATTGTTTTTTGAACCAAAGAGACTGCCCCCATTTCCAACCATCCTACCAAAGTTGTTCCTCATCAAGGCCACCAGTGGCTTCCACGTTACTGAATCCACTAGCCACTGATCAGGTTTCATCTTGATGGACTAAATGGGAGTTCTGTTATGGAGATCTCTCCCTTCCTTTTGGCCTTCTCATTGTTTAACACCAAGTTCCCAGGAGAACATGCTCTCCTGATTTTCCATGTACTTCTCAGTCTCCTTGAGTGGTTCTTCTTTCTCTTCTTGACTGCTAAATAATAGAGTGGCTCCCTGCTTAAGCCTTAGGCTACTTTGCTTTGTGATTTACACTTGCATTCTTGATGACTTCATAAAATCTTACAGCTTGAAAATCTATGTATGGGCTGATGACTCAAAAATGTAAAACCACAGTCTAAATCTTCCCCTTATACTTCTTTTTCCTAGTATTTCTCACTATCTGACATGCTATAAATTTTACCTCTTTATCTGAGTGTCCTTCTCCTTCCACTAGAATGTAAACGTGAGAAAGGCAGGAGCTCTATCTTATTCACTGCTGCATCCCTAGGACTTCAAACAATAGATGACATGAAAAGAGACAACAAATCTTTATCAAATAAGTTAATAATTATAATAATTTCAGATTTATAAAATTAAAAAAAATATTGAACTTCTCTTTTGTGGCTTGTGCTGAGTGAAGCAGCTCAATAATCTCACACCAACCACAACTTCATAGCTAGGACAAGTCTCATGATTTGAATTTTACAGAGGAGTCAGGGGGGTGGGAGGATGTGTTAGCCGGGTGATGGGTATTAAAGAGGGCACGTTCTGCATGGAGCACTGGGTGTTATACTAAAAAAAAAAAAAAAACAGAATGAATTTTATAGAGGAGTCAACTGAAGAGAGTTTCGATCAGGGCTCAGCAAACTATTGTCCTGGGTCAAACCCAGCCCACTCCTGCACTAAAAGCACTAAGTCCAGAACCCAAGCACTAAAAGTTGATATTTTCAAATGGATGAAAAAAAAATCAAAAGAACAACAGTATTTCATGACATATTAAATAAGATTCAAATTTCAGTATTTCTATATAAAGTTTTATTGGCACACAGCACTCATTTGTTTACGTATCCTCCTACAGCTACTTTCATCTTGTAATCGAGAGTTCTGGCACAGACTCTGTGGTTTGTAGAGCCTACACTATATACTAGCTGGCTCTTTCCAGAAAAAGCGTGACAACCTCTGATTTGGATTACTTGTCCAAAGTCATGCAGCTAGTAAACAGAACAGTGGGGATTCTAACATGGAACAAATTGGTTCTGTGTTTTCTCAGGTTCTGTGACTTTTGGTGTCTTCTCTAAAGTTGCAAAGAATGGAAAGCAATTTCTTACAAGTTACGCCCTCCTTTCAAAATCAGTTATATATCCTGGAGCATATTTAGGAGAGATTGCTATGATATGAAAAAAATGATGAGGGAATACTTCACTTACACAAACGTCGATTATCCGTGCTTTATAATCCTACAAAGACCCTTGAGAGCCCCGGGTGGGGGCATCTCCTATTCTAGGCAACACTTCACTGTCTCTATCCAGTGCTTGACTTTCCTAATTTTAATACTCCCTTTTTACTCTAGGAAGATGGAATTCTTGCAGGGGTGCACAGCCCTGTAGTAGCAAAGAGAGAAATTGCTGGTGTCAATGCATGACCCTTGTGAAAAAGAGGGAAAGGCATTTTCCCAAGGGCAATATCAATCTACTTATTTACTAGTGAGCCAATCCTTCTTTTTCACTTTTAATGTTGGACAAAGAGCACGAGAACAGCTGGCCCTATTTAATTCCTTTTCTATTAAAGTAGTGAAAGCAAAGACTGTTAGGCCTGTGCTAGAACCCTTACTCTGCCCCTAATCAGCTGGGGGACCTTGGGAAACATTTAACATCTTTTTATTATATTCATAACATATATTTAACATTTCTTAGCCTTATTTGACTTCTCTATAAAATGGCAATAAATATTATACCTAATCAATAAGTTTGTTGTGATTAAATCGCTATACATTTCCTGATATGTTACCTCACACATACGGATTCAAGACGATAATTTTTTCTTCCTTTTTTAGTCATTAGGGATAAAAAAAAACTTTGGGAACTTTTTCGTGACTTTATTTTGGTGAAACTGTTACAAAATTGATAAAGGAAAAAATGGTGCTGGAAAAATTGGTTATTCATATGGAAAAAAATGAAAATGGATTTCCTACTTCTTACCATACACAAAAATCAACTCCAGATGGATTAAGAACTTAAATGTCAAAAGTAAAACCTTAAAACTTTTAGAATGAAATATAAAAGAGCAGCTTTATTACCTCAGGGTAGGGAAATATTTTTAAACATGACACAAAAAGTGCCAAACATAATGAAAAAGAATTATATATTTGATTGTATTAAAAAAAAATTTTAAATTTCTTTATAAAAAAAAAATCTTAAATACAAGCTAAAAAGTGGGAAAAAATTTTTAAAAACAAAAAAAAAAAAAAAAAGAAAAATAAAAAAAGTGAAAAAAAAAAAAAAAAAAACCCACAGAAACTTTGCAAAAAAATAGGAAAAAAATTATGTGAGAGAAAACTGAACAAAACACAAGAAGAGGCATTTCACAAAGAAGAAAACACCTAGGGGTAGCAAGCATGAAAAGACACTCAGTCACTAATTAAAGAAAGGTAAGTCAAGGTGAATAAAATGTCCTCTTAAACACCCCTTTAGTTTACGAGGATTAAGAAGGCTGACAATACTAAATGTTGGAAAGGATGTGGATCAATGGGAGCTTCTATACATCACTAGTTGGAGTGTGAATTATACATCCACATGGAAAACATTTTGGCATTATTTTGTGAAATTGAACATCTGCATACCCTATGAGTCAGCAATCCCACATTCAGGAATATACCCAAATATGTGTCTATCAAGCGTCATGCCACCAATAGAAGTCCTCCTCTTAATTACTAAAAACTATAAATAACCCAAATACCTATTCACAGAAGAGTGATAAATACGTTAAGATGTATGCACACAAGGGAACATTACAGATTATTGAAAATGAAAGAATGGCAGTCCATACAACAACATAGATTAAACTTTGTAAAGTCACTGTCTTAGCTCCAGCTGCCATAACAAAACACCATAGACTAGGTGGTGGAAACAGCAGACATTTATTTCGCACGGTTGTGAAAGCTGGGAATCCAAGATCAAGGTGCTGGCTATTTGATTCCTGGCGAAAGCTGTACTCCTGACTTGTAGAGAGCTACCTTTTTAATGTGTGCTCACAATGCCTTTCCTCAGGACATGTCATGGTGAGACAGAAAGCTCTGGTGTCTCTGCCTCATCTTTTTTTTGTTTTTGTTTTTAACATATAATGTATTATTTGTTTCAGGGGTACAGGTCTGTGATTCATCAGTCTTACACAAGTCACAGAGCTCACCATAGCACATACCCTCCCCAATGTCCATCACACAGCCACCCCATCCCTCCCACCCCCCTTCACTCTGAAGGGGCACATGCACCCCAATGTTTATAGCAGCAATGTCCACAATAGCCAAACTATGGAAAGAGCCTAGATGCCCTTCAACAGATGAATGGATAAAGAAGGTGTGGTATACATATACAATGGAATAATATGCATCCATCAAAAAATGAAATCTTGCCATTTGCAACAACATGGATGGAACTAGAGGTATTATGCTAAGCAAAGTAAGTCAACCTGAGAAAGACAAGTATCATATGATCTCACTGATATGGGGAATTTGAGAAACAAGACAGAGGATCATAGGGGAAGGGAGGGAAAAATGAAACAAGACGAAACCAGAGAGGGAGACACTTAATCTCTGCCTCAGCTTAGAAGGGCACCGATCCCATCACAAGAGCTTCACCCTCATGACCTCATCTAAACTTACTTACCTCCCAAAGGCCCTACCTCCTAATACTATCACCTTGGGGGTAGGGCTTCAGAATGAATTCTGGAAGGGGACATAAATGTTCAGTTCATAACAGTCACTTTAAGTGAAAAAGGAAATCCCAGAAAGAACATGCAGGTTAATACCTCAAAGCATATAAATGTAAGTAGTACATTGTTTAGGCTGTATAATGGGATGTAAAGAGCACGTAAGTTAGTGGGTATGTTCAAGTGCGTATATTGATCGGGTGGTAGTTCACAGGAATTTAATATATTAAATCTATACAGGATATTTATATACTTAGCATATTAAATGAATGAATGTAAATAAATAAATGAGTGGAAGAGAGCTGGCTAGGCATGGATTCAGAATTACCGTGTGCGAGGATGTCGGTAACCACCGATTATAATTAGTTCAATACTTGACATCCCCCCAAAAGAGTGAGAGACTGGACAGAAATCGGTGAAGTTTGGGCCATTAATATCAGACAATGGAGACTAAGTTTAATTTCCTGCCAGAGTGTTGGCTGGAGCTGGCGTGAGCCTTCAGCCGACGCACAGGCTTGTGCCAGAACGTTTTGTAAGCATGGTCTCACCACAGAGAACCATTTAGAAAATTTATTGTCCTTCATCAATCTTTCCTTTCAGAGCAGGAAGACAGTCATGGCACAAGGAAATAACAAGCCAGTTACAAAAATAAATTTGTGACTCAAATTAAGGTATAGCCCCAACTTGACTGAGACAAAGCTGGGGAGGAGATGGCCGACTGATAGGTTAGCACTTCTCCCTTACCTTCTTCCAAATCTTGTCTTTAGTAGCATTCAGAAGACCTAAAAACCACATGTGGTCTGTCATCTTCCTATCCTTGCTCTTAACCAGGCAGTCTCTAAGGAAGTATTTGCCCCCAAGTTTGAATCTCCTAACTCGATTTTCAAGTCACTTCAAGTCAGAACAACTTTGCGCCCCTGCGTTGCAATCTCCTAGGATCAGGAATTCATAACAAAAACACAATAACCTGAAGATTTTCTGGTTCATTACCCTTGGGTTGATTCATAAAAAAACTTAAAGTGGAGACCAAAGTAAGAGATGAGCTAATAGATGGAGCCCACTCAGCCGCACTGAAAATTGACCACACGAGTGCAAGCCACCCGGTTCATGCATTTCTCAGTATATAGGCTTATTCATCCCAACCACCCCTATCTCCTCAAGAAGGCTCTTCTGGATTAAGTAAGGGTGAGTTTTCCCCAGCTCCCAGCCCCACCCCCCACAACTGAATAAAGCAAAGTTGACTAAATGGGTCTTTTGCTCTAGGGAGGGGCAATTTTACATGAGGATCTGGCCAAAAGACCACCCACAAAATCTTGCATAGGAGAAAGAGATTTTTTCCCCTGGAAAAGCAAATTCAATACCCAGGTGAGCGGTTAATTTCCCACGCAAAGCATGTGGATACATTAAAAGCAGGCTGCCAATTATACACGGTAACCATATAATTTCTCATCTCAAGTGGAACACCTTTGAGCATGAGACAGGAGCACTATTAATAATTAAGTGGAAGCAACTGACATTAACCTGATGTGTGCAGGCTATCCAGTATTTATGCCATTATAACTGCAGCAAATGGCTGTCTTGTATCAGCTTGTTCACCCTAGCTTTACTTCGAGTGCTCTTCACATACGAAGGCAAAAAGACAATGTGACTTTGAGTTTGGCAGAAATGCGCAGGTTTGTTTAGATTCAGTGCTTAACCATCTTGTTCTGATAGGAGTTTGTCCTGAAGATGACTTTTTTGGAAATGGTATTTCTGTATAATCAGAAATGTGCAAATATGCACAGATAATTTTTAAAACTGGAAAGAAATATTAGAAAAATGCCTGAATGCCAATAGCATTTAGCACTTGGATTTGGGATTATGGGCCATTTTAAAATTCTTTGTATACGTTTCTTTCAACTTACCTAAGAAATATATTTTATTTACAGATTGCATTTAAAGGGGTTTATCTCACCCTGACATTCTGTCTACACATTTTTCGTAAATCAAATTGCTTGAAATTAGCAGCTAGTGAAGACCTTCCAAGTCTACCCACATTCTGAAAATATCTTCAAGATGAGGCTTTGGGATTCACCTCTGTTAGGAGCCTTTCCTGTCAATTTGTGAAAATTGTGAATTTCTCTCTTTGCCGGAACCCTGATTCAGAACCATATAAGGTTAGCGGTGGAGAACTAGATACACTTTGCAGGCATCTATCACACAAATGCTGTGCAGGTGTTCATTTCCTCTGGCATAGATATTAAGAGCAATATATTTACATGCAAGATCTTGGGCCCTTTGAATTGCATTTCCCCTGAGGGCTCAGTAACAGAATATTGTCTATTACCTTTAGCAACGTGTCACATAGTGTGTCAATGAGAAGCCCCTGACTGGGTAGCTCTCTTAGCAGGACCCTTCTACAGCTGAGTATAAACACTCGAAGAACCCTCCTACAAAGCATTTACAGTCATTTGTGGCCCTGCACAAACTAAGAGAATGACATGGCAGCTGGTTGTCAGAGAAGATGAAACATATTCTAAAACTTAAAGCAAGATATTTTATCTGACCTTGAAATGGATGCTTGTCATTGAAATGATTTGAAAATGCTACTTTCCTTTGAGTGAAAGCTAAAATGGGACAATGGATGATGTGGTTTTCCTGTGTGTATTTTTAAAGTGCACATCTGGAGAGATGCATCATCACTACCGTGTCACTGATGAATCATGCTGGACTGTAATAGCCAAAGAGTTAGGCTGCCCTTGCCACAGCCCCCTCCTCGCTGACTGAGGTCTCCTTGGAGAGGCGGCCCCACCTTCGTACCCCAGAATGGCTCAGCAAGGTTGTGTGGAGCCACTGGAGTGACTGTAAACCCCCCTCCCAAATTAAACTGACTGAAGAAACGAAAGCCACACCACTGTGGAAATCAGGCTCTCTAGGGTTAACGTAATTTGGAGTTCGGAATGCTGGACAAAGCATAAGATGCTGAACACCAAATTAAGTTTTCTCCGAATATTCTCAAAAGACTCTTTGTTTTCTTGTGCTGCTTCTATTCAGAAGTAGGGCTTCCCCTTGGTTTTCTAAAATATTCAAACTGCTACCATGGAATCTACTCAAAAATTCAAATATACATTATAATAATAAATGTCTTTCCACCATAATGATCAAGCTTCAGTGCAATAGCTAAATTATGGTCAAAACAGAAAACAGCTGGAAGATGTATTCTGAGGTAATAGAGGCAGAGGTGGGGGCATGACCATCTCTTTATAGATAATAATTCCCTTTCCAAATTCCCCTGACAGGAATATGGATCTGAATAGTCCATTTCTTGGACCATGGTCATCTCCATTTCTTTCTCATTTCATGTGCTTTTCAATGGAGCCACCCTGACTTTAACTGATCTGACCAAAATATCCAGCATGCAAAAATATAGACTAAAAATTAAGCATCTCTTTTGTTTTTAAAATGTCAGTTTGGGGCCATGTACTATGTAAGGATGAAAAATGTAACATTAGCTTTCTGCATTTAATTTCTTTCTCACTTCATTATTATTGACTGGTCATCAGGATGTTAGTTCTCTTATGCTCTTTACTCAAGCTCTAATGTGCATCAGCATCACTTGGAGATCCTGTTAAGATACAGATTCTGCTTACATGGACCTGGAGCGAGGCCTGGGATTCTGCATTTCTACCAAGCTCGACGGGTTGCTGAGGATCCAGGGCTCTGCAGACTCTGCTGCAAATGGTAATGCTTTAGAAACAGGCTCCGGGAGAGAGCTAATGGTGATGAGTTTATTTCCACACCTCTGTCAATCACACTGGGGCGTTTTTAAGTCCATCTCTTTCTTTCTTCTTTCCCCCCCCCCCCCCCCCCCCCAGAGGATAAAGATGACATGAGGAGTCCCCTAGTTCTCTTTCTTCACTGCCACCTGCTGTAGATGCCGAGGACAGCTGAGGACAAGGATGAGGGCCCACTGCTTTTGCTCTGCTCTCCACAGCCCATGGGTTCCAGGCCCTCGCAGGGCTAACACGCCGCTGATTAATGGCCCTGACCACCACAGTGACAGCAGGAGCATCCCAATTGTCAGAGCTCCATCTGTGGCTGTGGAACTTAGTAATGTTTCCTTTGAAACAGAGAAAGTTGGGCATGTCAAATGCTAAGAGGTTGAAAGTAAGTGTTGTAGGTGGTCTGTCTGATGAACTAGAACAGATGCCGCTTTTATTTCCATCCTAATTGTATCAGGCCTTCCTGGTGGGAGATTTAACACTTTTTGGGAATAGCACCACATTCCTTTTTTTTTTTTCTTTTTTTTTACCTTAAATCCCAAGTGTCTTAGTTTCAAAGTCGGGTTTACAAATGGGAGATTCTGAGATGTGTTTCTCTTCCACCCCTTTGGAGCCCTGAGTTCAATGCATTCTTAACTTTTGCACCCGCATTTGCTCTTTTGCTTTTGTTCTCCCATTATAAGACAAGAGGAGAAAGTAGGTTTGGTCATTTGCATCTCTTCACTGCAAGAGTAAGCTTTGTAAAAACACCAATAGTGAGGGTAGGCAAGCAAGCGACACATTAATATAACTTTTGGCCATGAGTTAAGAAGACCTGAAATGTGTTTCTTTTTGTTTTTACTATTTAGTCAAATTGGATTTATTATAAGCAGGTATCTTTCTCATGATAGCAGGGCCCCAACATTGCACATGAGTTCAGCCTTGATCAGACTTGTATCATACTCATAGAAGATCTGAAACCATTAGGATAGAAAAAATATTTACAAAGAAATGATTAAAAAAATGAAACAAACAGAAAAACCAACAACAACATGGTGTTAATCTTCTCTGCTTTCAAGATGGTTAAAGACAAAACAAAGTAAAGCAAAACACAAATAAAACAATATTTTTTTTTCATTTCAGTTTGAAATTCTCAGCTTAGTTTTCAAAGCTCTTTTCATTTCTTGCTCCTCTCAAAGTTTCCACCCTAAGTTATCATTTACTCTGAGACACAAACCTTGTCTTGTTTGATTCAGATGAATATGGGCTCACCCCACATTCTTCTTTTTTATTATTATTATCTTCAGTTAGCTACTTATAGTACATCATTAGTTTTTGATGTAGAGTTCAATGATTCATCAGTTGCATATAACTGAGTTAGTTTCTACTTCCATCAGGAATATTTACTCAGCTAGTTCTGCCTCTCCCTGCAAACTTGGCCCTACTGTCCATCAGCATATATATATACCCACCTACTGTAAATGTCAGTTCAGTGTCCCCATGCTTTGACAAGTGGCCCTTTCTCCTCTCTTCAGTTACCTAGTTGATTGCCATTCAAATGTTGTTGCACAACCATATTCCTTCATGGTCTCATGACTACATATTCTGCTTCCTTGAGTCGAAGAGATCTTCAAAGGCAGGTTTTCACTATCCCCCATTACTCTTGCAATACAAATAGTGCACCCCAGTACTTAAGAATGTGGTTCCTTTTTGTTTTCTTCAAAACCCTTGTTAAATTTCAACAATTACATTTCAACAAATTTGTTATGTTCCTTTTTTGGAAAAGTAAATTGTGAAATATTTGAAATTATGTGGAAAAAATAAAACCCCCAAATCATCCATAAACTACAATTTATATTTTGTGATATATACTTCTATACCTCATTTGAAGGTTATAACACATCCAGACTATTTATTGACATCTATCTATCTACCTATCTATCTATCTATCATCTAAGAACAAGATGTTTCCTTTAGGTTCCCCTCTAAAAATCTGCGTTTACACTGTGCTTCATATTTTGCAATTTACATTTTAGACTTAAATTTAACATCATGTGAACAATATATGATGTCATTCTTCTAATCTTATTATTATGATTATTATAACAACATATTTTTAAATGAATAGAATTCCATCAGAGGGTATTATCATAATCCATTAAAATAATTTTCTATTATTGAACATTTAGAACATCTATGCAGTAGATTGTCACACTAACGGGCTTCAGTGGATCCCATGTCTCCTCCAATGTTGATTCTGGCTTGGATATGAGACTGCTATATTGTTTTCCTCTTGCTACTGTAACAGATTATGTCAAACTTAGTGGCTTAAAAGAGCCAAATATATTATTTTACCATTCTCAAGGTCAGAAGTCCAAAATTGGTCTTACAGGGCTAAAATCAAAATTCGGAAGAACGGTGTACCTTTTACAGGTTCTAGGGGAGAATTCATTTTCTACATTTTCTAGCTTCTGGAGGCCAGTTTCATTCCTTGGCTCATGGCTACCTCTCCAACCTCTGTGTTGGCCATCATGTCTACTCTGACTCTTACCTCCTCCCTCCTCCCTTTTCTAAGGACCCTTGTGATTACATCAGGACCACTCAGATCATTCTGGATTATTTTACTATTCCAAGATCCTTATCCTAACCACACATATAAAGTCCTTTCTTCTGCCATGTAACAGGATTAAGATATTGACATCTTTGGGGGCTATTATTCTGCCTACCATGAATTGCTTGGGCCAATGGGACATCAGCAAATGCAGCACAAATTGTGGATAAGTGCCTAAGCAATAAGGCTTGTCCTCTTGGAATCATGCTGCCACTATGTATAAAAGCTATGTTGTCCTGGCAGAAACATCATTTGGATAGGAACTAGAGTGCCCGTGGCTTTGCCAAACAGCCAGGCCTAGGAGTGAGACTATGATGGATCATACTGCTCTGACTTTGTTGTCAGGTATAGCCTTGTGAATAACAAGAGCAGAAATGGCCAGCCCAGGTAAGCCCAAGTGAAACTCAAGAATCTTGAATAAATCAGTCATTCTAGTTTTGAGACACTATGTTTAGGGCCATCTGTTATGCAACAAAATATAACTTGCTATTTTAAACAAAATTGTGATGAACAACAATGCATGCACATCTTTGGGGAACATAGGAATTAGATAAAAGCCCTCTAAAAATTAGGGAGACAAAGAAGCACAAATTTTTGTGATAGAATTTCTAGTAGCTCTGTAGATAGAATCATTTTCTTCTGTGAAACAGCCCTTTGAGTAACTCTGAAGCCCAGCCAGGTTGGTAACAATGCACTCTAGTGGAAGAAAATATTGACCTTGGCACAACTGAACAAGTCATTTAACATCTTTAAGCCTTCATTTTCTCTGAAAATGGAATTTCATCAGTAAAATAGGGATGAAAAATAAATGGAGAATGTCATTCCTTTCCTTTGGAATTGTTGTTATCAGCCAGTAAAACTGTCTTTACTAAACATGCTGTGTAAACTTCAGAGCGTTGTAATTAGAGAAGCTCATCCCTGGGTTCTCACTAGACATTTAGATGCACCAGTAAGAGGACAGATTTGGTCAGAGAGCTTTGAGAATCTATGTGACATTGACCGCTTCATCTCTCCAAATTCTGGTTTACTCCTCTTGACTTTTACTTCTATATAACCTCTTGGTTTTTCTGTTTTTTAGAGTTGTATTGAACACTCAATGAGATGACCAACGTCTAGCTCCTAGAAAAGTACTGGATGGATTTCTCCTTCTTTCCTACAGTTCACTCTGCTCCCCCCACCCAAGCACCACAGACCATTTACATCAACTGTGTTTAATGTGTGTATTTTGTATTGCCTTTATGAAAGGAGGTAAAAATAGCAGGCATGCTCATTACTTAAAATTTCACAGGAACATGTGAAATAGTTTATATGTCCTATATTACTCAAAGAATGAATACAGATTAATTAAGGGCTGCAAGATTTAAGAGACAGGGAATGGGCAGAAAAGTATCTTGAGATGGAAGGTGAGCCCAAAGATGATGAGAAGAAATGCAGGAGTTAGCCAGCCAGGAGTTTCAGCCATTAGTAAAAATGAAGTGACTCGATATTTCAAACATTGATAATATCAAAAATAACTCTGATGATAGGAAAGGTAAAAAAACAGACAAACAAATAAACAAACAACAACAACAACCACAAAAAACAAGCAAAATAAGAGAAATTTTTGTTACCCAGGACAGGGTTGGTTAGGAACTCAGAGCTTCAAGTCAGTTCAATTATTTGAGATTTATATGAGATTTACATTTAAGATCAATGAATGCACTCAATAGCTAAAATAAAACAGGTGGCATATCCAACCCCACCTCCTCCAGAAAGTTTTCCTGAATGACCCAGCATTTAGTCATCCTTCTCGCGTTGTGGACTCCATATATGATGTAGTCCCTGTTCCAGGCGACTTATTAATAACTGCTATTTTAGTACTTAATTATATTTACTATTAGGAATTATTCACAACTGTTTCACATGTGTGACTCTTATCTCACTTAGATTGTAAAATCCATGAGGAAAAATTCCATGTCTTGTAAATTCTTAGAGTTTTGATTAGCCCTCTGCAAACCTTTCTGCCCACAGTTCAGGAAAATAACAAAATATTTTAGAACTTAATTAATTGGTATTTTGATAATGACAGGGCCAATGTTTCACAATCATTCTGAAGGCCCACTTTGTCACTGTTTAGGGGTGAGTTAGATGAGGTTGGCCAAGTGTTCTGAATGGCCTTTGACCCTACCAAATAATTCTTTGGAATCAAAAAGTCAGAGAACTAACCATTACCATTTTAGCTTAGACATATATACACTTTGAAGTTCTTTTTAACTTCTTATCTAATCAATATGAATCTACCCCCTGTATTTCTTGTTTAGCAATTCATGGCACAATCAGAATAGAAACATAAAAATTTAGTAGAATGTTGGGGTTTTATGGCCCATGTCATAATAATAATTTATCTGTGAATAATATTTTAGTGGATTGCAAGGCATTACTCAATTGCAATATAAAATTAACCCAGGAGGACACCTTTCTTGCAGAATTATTTTCTATATATTGACATATTCCTCTTCTGACAATTTGAAAACCAGGAAAGTGCTAAGATTGGGTTTTGCTTTGTTGCTGTTGTTGTTTTACTATAGCCACTAGCATTAAAATCAGCTGGGACACTTATTTCAAAAATCAGGTTCCTGACACTAGACCAAGATCCACAGATTCAGAATCTGTGGAAGTGTGGCAAAAAAATCTGTTTTAAACTAGTTTCTTAGGTAGTTTTATGGATCCTAATGTTTGAAAACCATGATTTTATTTGTAATCATAGCTTGATTTCCTAGGGAATTGTGTACATTTCATCCTCTTTTTCCTACTTGGTCTAGAATTATCTTTGATTTATTCACTAAAGCTTATTTTTGTGTTTTGTTTTAATACCCGATATGCTGCTAAGACTATATGTCTTAGGATAATAGTTCTGAAACTTGGCTTGTATCAGAATAATCACTGGAACTTAAGAAATAATACCTAACCCCATCCTAGACCCATTGAGTAACACTCATGAAGACTAAGGCTGGGGTATACATTTGTTTCAAAAGCTAACTAGGTAACTCAGCGGTTGGAGTGGAGAAACACCACCTTAAGGTGGAGGTGTGACCATCTGGGAGACGGTCACTACTTTCCAGTCACTAGCATCCTGGGTAGCAGTGGCTCTCTGACCCTGCTGGTTGGCAAACCCACCTGGCCTGGGTGTCCTACATGAGCGGCTGTAGAACATATGTATAGCATATGTGTCTGACTTCCACATGCCCCTCTCAACATGGACCCATCATTCCCTCTGTGGGCGAGTCAGTGTCTCTGAAGTCTTTCTCCTGCACTCCTAAGCTGATGGCCATTCTCCCTGGAGCCTCTAGTGGCCAGTGTTGGAGCAATGTTTCCACTAAACCCTCCAGAGATAGTTACAGTTTTCCAGCTCATTCAGGAGATAATTATTTCTGGGAATTTTCATAAAACATTCTAGATTTACCAATTAGAATCATATTCCCAGTTCTGTTCCTCTGCTGAGTGGGAGGACAGGGCAGAGGCCCTTAAGCTTCCCTTGGCCTGGAGGAATCTTTCATATTCTTTTTTTTTTAAAGATTTTATTTATTTATTTGAGACAGAGAGAATGAGAGAGAGAGAGCACATGAGAGGGGGGAGGGTCAGAGGGAGAAGCAGGCTCCCTGCCGAGCAGAGAGCCCGATGCGGGACTCGATCCAGGGACTCCAGGATCATGACCTGAGCAGAAGGCAGTCGCTTAACCAACTGAGCCACCCAGGCGCCCGGAATCTTTCATATTCTTAACTGACCCTCCTGCGTAGAACAGGGCAAACCCTATCACTTCTTCTTGACATTATCCAAATGCAGATCTTAAAGGCATTAACATACTCTCTAAATCTCTAGCAAATGACCTTCCTTAATATGTCAAGAGGATATCTGCACCTCCAACTTTAGGCACAAGCAGACAATCTGATAGGATTCTTTGGTAAATGTGCAAATTAAATGTCAGCAATAAACCTGGATTTCAATAATGAAGTGCCAGTGTAAACATTTCCATATCCAGACAAGCCAAGGACACATGAGGGTGGCCTGCGTCTTACATACGAATCTCAACTACCTTGATTAAGTTTAACACCACTGCTCTTTATTTTGACTTTTGGGGCTGGTGAATAATTTAGCTAAAGTTTTAGAGAGAACAAAAGGCATGGCCTCTATTTAGGGACCTCCTGTATTTTGAATTTTTGCAGGCTTAGGTCAGTCCATGAACTATAGGGCTGTTTTAAAATGTAATCATAACTACAAAGGTACTCTCTGGAATTCTTGCATTGTTTGGCATTTAATGATTAAAGCTGACATCCATTGGGCCAAACTGGAGTTTTAGAATTGATAGACCTCTACTAATCCTAGCAATAAAAATGGTCACAAATGAATGCCGTGACAGGTTTTGAACCGAGAAAAATCATCACTGAGCTCACTAGAAAAGATTAAGAGACTGTCAAGTTAAAAAATGATTGGCTCCATTTACACTTGTTTTGGGTAGTGAATGCTGCTTTATCCATTTGTACTTGCCCCATCGTCTCTTTCATGTGTCTTATAATAATTTCCAAAGTCATAAACAAACAAAATAAGACATCTCCTCAGATAAAATGACACAAGACGTAATACAAAACATTAACTATGGCACAACCTGGCCTCGAGAACAAAGAAGTTTAAAATTCATCTTACTTTACAGTGTTAGAATGCTTTACATTAAATATAGATTTTTCCCCTGATTATATTGTTTCACATTCCACTGTTCCCATGCCATCAGCCTCGAGGACTTTATTATTTATGTAATTCCAAGATCTGATGCAGAGTAAGTGCATCTGATCTCAATGAATGGCATAGGATAAAAAAAAATTATCAGTAGATTTTAGGGGAGAGAAAAAGACCATTTTAATTCTCTTGCAAGGCTATTGATTAGTAACAGATGTTGCTTTTCTGATTGAATTATTTTTGATTCATTTTTTCAGAAAAAATATAGATCTGTCAAAGTATTTTAAATCATCTAGAGATAGAGGTTATTTAAACAAGATTCTTTTATTTCTCATTTTAAGGAGAGCTTCCACCTTCAAGTGCTACAGGTTACAGGGGGATCTAATTTAAAGTGACATATGTTTGAATATATAGGAGTGCCAGCTTCATTTGGGGGCTCCTACTCTAAAAACAAAATTGTTGGGTCCATTCTGGTGTCAAGGGTCTTTGAGCAGCAGGATGAGCTACAGAGAGAAACTTGTATAAAGGAATCTTAGACATGCATGAAATCTCTTTTCTAGACTTAATTGGGAATTCAGGAGTTCAACCAACAGGGCTTCCAGAGAGCAAATATCCTTCTTTTCACGGCAAAGAATCTTTTTGAGAGAAAGTCTCTGTATACTTTGTTCACCCCAGCTTCTGTGCTCTACTCTATCTGAATGGGAGAACTAACATCAGAAGAGGGAGATAAGGAGATCAATTTGGAAATAAGAAGCAAGATTCCTGTGACTCTGTCCCATTGATTTCCAAATGGATATAGATTTTATCTCCAAGAGACTTAACAACCAGGCTTCCTCTCATTTTCAGAATTTAGATCATCCATTCTTTATGTACAAAAAACTTCCATCATGGCAGGTGGAGGGTGATGAGTAGAGGAAGAAAACCTAGAAAAAGAGCATCATGTTCCAAATAAGAAATTTAAGAGTAATAGAACAAAGCAAGGAGAAATAAAAATGTTATTTTCCATGTCTCTATGACAAAGAGCGAAAAGTGATAACCCAGTGGACAGATAGGGTTCTCACAAAATTTAAATAAGAACAGTAAGTAGTAAAAACATAAAAATAAAGACATATGAACCTGGATCCTTGGCTTCTATTGAGATACAAAATACAACATCTCAACTCTGCGCCGATTTTCCCACCTAGCACCATTAGTGAGGGCCCACAAATTCCAACTTTAGATAAGAATATGACCCGTACTTCATTGTCTTTCCTTCTCCTTATTTTCTCCCCTATACTCAGCTTTCCTTTTTGTGACTCATATCCCTAAGCCTTCTAGACACTGAAGTTTCCGTCTTTCTCTGTGCTTTCCTTGAAGGCAAATTAAATCTACCTGTTTGAAAGTATTGTTTTCTTCTCCCCCTGGAAGTAGAATCCCCATTAAGTTTTTCAAAACTAAGTTACTTTGGCTTCAAATTCTGAATTTCTTATTCAGAACCCATATACATTATTTCATTTTTTTTCTAAAATCTGAGTTTTTTGGTTTTTTTTTTTTAACAACAGTCTTACTATTGACATATGCTCTTGACAATATATGATAGGGTCATCTGCAGTTCCCATATTCAGTACTTTAGCCCCTCCATTTGTAAAACAAATGATGCAAACCATGAATATATAATAAAATTTCAGAAAAGAGTGAACTATAACAGTGTATTACTTATGAATTCCTATTATGTATCAGTGTGGGCAATAGTAGAAAAGTTGATATGGGGAAAAGAAAATGAATAGAGAAACAGGTGGAGATGTCCTGGCCCCTGGTCTGTATTTTCCATTACGAGCAGGATAAGTTGGTTCCAAAGTAGTACATATAAACTTTTGTAATAAAATTGAAAAAATGCACCAAATGAAAACCCAGCATTGGAATTAGAAAAGACAGACAACTGAACTCCTCTGCCTAGAAGTGCCCTAGGTGAGCTGTACCCCTTGCTGAGCTTCTGTGGCCATCTCTCAGGCTGACTCATGATCCTTTTTTGAGATGTGTCCAATTGTTCTCTCCAGGATGATTGGCCAGCACATTTTCTGTGTAAAAGCAATAATTTAGCCCAAACAAGATAATGACTCATTTCTTAAAGGCCACATTAGGTGGGAAAACAGAAAAGAAAGTACCATATGTAAAATATATCAGTCTACATAAATTGCCTGAGCTGGCACATGAGCTAGGTAAGCAAATAAAAATTTGCAAATTGACTCATACAAGCTCAAAGCTGTCACTGTAATCAGAACATGCAATGGAGGGCAGTTGTCTTTGGCATCATGGAGAAATATATCAATATAGATAGTACATAAAATCTAACATAGATAAGAAATGGCTGATTGCATTTCTCATCTATAGGTCAGATCAAACATTCCAGAGAGTCAAGGGTTTATCCTGTGCAGAAAAATGCAAGGTGCACTGCCAACTTGGATGGGTTTTTGTGGATCTATGGAGGCTTGGCATTGATTCTCTGTTGACTATGATCAGACTCCTGGTGCATTTCAGGCATTTGTGTTTCTCCCCAGTCATACTGATCCAAGTCTGGCTGAAGATAATTGGACATTGGCTTTCAATACAGTGCACCTAGTGCAGACTGACAGGCTGGAAATGATCCTTATGGCCATCCTTTTGTAGTTAACAGTACTGACAAATGTAACTTTTCTCTCCTTCTAAATGCATTCATATAATATAATTTCAAGGTATTAATTTTTTTACTTGGATTCTGTCCTGAAACAAGAATACTATTGGTTTGAATGTCTGGGATTTTAGAAACATTAAAATGATCACCACTATAGGCTGAATAACAACATTCAGGAAATGTGTCTACAAAGAGACGAGACAAAGCTAACTTTTAGTGGTCTTTCAATTCACTGCAAGGGGAAAAAAAAAACCTCTTCCCAAGTGTGACCCACAATTCAAATAGCATAATATTGGGACTACAGATAATTATTTTTAATAAATGAAGTATTCACAAGGAAGAAGACAGTAGCAAAGATTGGGAGAGATGCATGGATTATGAATGTAAACAAGTATTAAATCAACTAGGTCAACTCAACCTCAAGTTCACAGAAACCAGGATGAGAGCTCTGTAACTATGGAGATAGTTACAACCTCAAGTTCACAGAAACTAGGATGAGAGCTCTGTAACTATGGAGATACCTGGATAACAGGAAAATTCTGGAACACCTTAGCCTTGAAAACAGGGTTCCTTAAAAATACCCTTTAAGTGCCATGATTCAAAGTTTTGACAGCTGGTTCTGAGATTAGCAAGTGGATATGAGACATGGATTTTGGTTCCTGTGTTTTGGAAGAAAGAAATTATAGAAGAGAAAGAGTGGGATGGTGATATAATTAAAACCCAACATTTTAGAGTTACTGCCAAAAAAGACCTAGGAAAGACTCCTACATTCCCAGAGTGGCAGACTCCCCAAAGAGTGGAAGTGACTGAGAATTCCTACTGTCCACTCCTGGATGAAAGATATCTAATAATCTATGGCATATTTAAGGTCAACAATAAAAAAATTCCAAAACTTAAAATGACTTAGAACAAAATATGCTACAATGGAAAGGACCTAACTTGGATCAGGTGTTGTGATCTGGCCACTACTTTACTTGATGTGTGTGGCTTTTCACCTGCTACTTGACCCACCGAGTTCCAGTTTTCTCTGAATTGAGAGTCACATCCACCTCAAAAGGCTGTTGATGATCAAATGAGTGAACCAAGTCTAGGAATAAATAAACTCATAAGTGCTAAGCAAATGAACAGTACTATAAAATCTGTAATCATGAAATCATAATTCAGGAAAAAAATCAACATGTTCTTGATGTCACTTCTGCCCAAGTGAGGAGCCAGGAGATGTTGCAACTCCTGTCTGAGCACAAAAGGCAGAATGAATGAATGCCTGAGAGTTTCTTGTCTTCTTGTTAATTCATATCCCATCTTTCTTTTGCCCTGTAGTCACTCAGTTGGTTACCCTGGGCCATCCTCTTTACAAAAAAGGGACTGTAGACCACAAAAGGAAAAGGATGGAATAATCAGGACTAAATTAACATGTAGTACTTAAAGTAAAACAAAAGAAAAAAATTTCAGACAGAAGTTATTCGGACCTAGTGTGGAAAAACTGAAATATGATGAGGTCTTCTCTAAGGCCTCATATATGGTCTACTTACTCTAAACTCTATTATCTACAATTTTCAAAATTCCAATTTACTTTTCAAGGAATGATTATACATATTATTTTGAATGCTTCACTTAATTATCAAGTGTGTTAATTCACTTTATTAATCAAAGATGTTTTATCTCCTTTTAATCATATATTTTCATCAATTAAAGACATTGTATTTAAATCTCCACAAGTATTTACAAAAGTGTTGGATGTCATAACAAGATTCAGTTAATATTTTCATTTATTTCCTTGCTTTTCATTCTTTTACACTAAATTGGTAGCATTTTGATGGGAAAAATATAGCCATGTTTTTTTTAAATTTCCAAAACCTAAGATGATAACTAGTTTTATTTTTAAAGATAGACCAATGGATTTTAATGTAACCAAGTATAAAAAGTTCATTCACGTGGTTTCCGAGTTATTGTCATCTAATGTACATACTTAATGGATATTTGATCAGTAAATGAATGACAATGAATGCTGTCAACTATATCTCAACATCTTACTATGCTTACCCATCTGGAAGAAACTATGTTAATTCTCTAAATGTGAAACTTCTTATAGTTTTGTGTCTTTAAAAGTCCTTTTAATATTAGCTTTGGGTTTTTTAAACTAGTTTTTTTTTTTAAAGACTTTATTTATTTATTTGAGAGAGAGAGAATGAGAGAGAGCACATGAGAAGGGGGAGGGTCAGAGGGAGAAGCAGACTCCCCGCCGAGCAGGGAGCCCGATGCGGGACTCGATCCAGGGACTCCAGGATCATGACCTGAGCCGAAGGCAGTCGCCCAACCACCTGAGCCACCCAGGCGCCCTTTAAACTAGTTTTAAGATTTTATTTTTTTGAGAGAGAGCAGAGCAAGAGAGAGAGAGAGAGAGAGAATGAGCTAGAGGGAGGGGGAGGGAGAAGCAGACTCCCTGCTGAGCGGGGGGGGGGGGGGGGGGGGGCCTCCATCCCAGGACCCTCAGAGCACTACCTGAGCCAAAGGCAGACACTTAACCAACTGAGGCACCCAGGCGCCCCTGGGTTTTTTAAACTTTTAATAATCTTCTATTTGTAATCTGGATTTCTCAAATGGGAAGTTGCAGTAGGGAGGGGCATGATGAATTTTTTCAAGAGTATTCCTTACCTTTTAAAATCACTGCAAGAACAAGTACTATTATTAACAGTGGTTTGTAATCCCACTCAGGTATGTTCAAGTAGAAGAAAGATTGACAAGTGCTTTAGTAGAAATCAAGCTGTGAATGTTGCAGGGGGAGTGCTGTAGTTATTTTTAGTGTCTTAATGTGCACAAATTTCTATCATTACCTGATGGATAGATAGTGGGTCTTTCCTGGAAATGAAAAGAAAGAAATGCATAGACAATTTTTGTTAAATTATTTTCTTTTTAAGTTTTTATTTTGATACTACTGTAGATTTATATGAAGTTGCAAAAAGGAGTACATTATCAAAACTGGGAAATTGGCATTAGTACAATCCACAGATATTATTCAGATATCATTATTAATACACTCATTTGTGTATGTCAGTGTATGTGTGTATGTGTAGTTTTCTGAAATCTTATCACATATGTAGAGTGTGTAAGCACTAGGGCATACAAGAAAAAGAATGGTGCCATCACCACTAAGATTCCCAATGTTACCCCTCTATTGCCAGCCCCCCTCCACAACCCCCCTTAAACCCTGCAAACACTAGTCCATTCTCTGTGTCTATAGTTTTGTAATTTCAAGAATGTTATATAAACAGAATCATGGAGTATATTACCTTTTACAATTGGCATTTTTCACTCAGCCTAATTTCTTTGAGATTCATCCAAGTGTTTTTGTGTGTATCAATAGTTTGTTCATTTTTATTGCTGAGCAGTATTCCATAGTATAGATGTACCACAGGTGTTTAACCATTCACCCAGTAAAGGATATTTATTTTGTTTTTTCTGTGTTTTGACAATGAAAAGTAAAGCTGCAGTGCACACTTGTGGACTATCTTGTGCAAACATAAGTTTTCAGTTTTCTGGGATAAATGCCCAAGAGTGCAATTCCTGAGTCTTATGGTAAGTATAGTTTATTTTACTTAGTATTCAGTATTATAAGAAAGTGCTAAACTGTCTTCCAGAACACCTGTACCATTTACTTTCCCTCCAGCAATGTATGAGAGATTAAGGTCTCCACATCCTTCCCAGCATTTGGTGCTATCACTATTTTTTTTTTTTGAGTTTTAATTTTTTTTTTATTCTTATGTTAATCCCCATACATTACATCATTAGTTTTAGATGAAGTGTTCCATGATTCATTGTTTGTGCATAACACCCAGTGCTCCATGCAGAATGTGCCCTCCTCAATACCCACCACCAGGCTAACCCATCCTCCCACCCCCCTCCCCTCTAGAACCCTATCACTATTTTTAATTTTAGCCACTTGACAAGTAACTGATAACTATGATGATATCTACTTGTGGATTGATTCTTATGTGCTTATTTGTCATCTGTATATTGTCTTTAGTAAAATGTCTCCTCGTGTCATTTACCCATTTTCTACTTGAATTATTTCCTTCATAATGTTGAGTTTTGAGAGCTCTCTACATATTCTATATGAAGGTCCTTTGTTGGCTATGTAGCTTACAGATATTTTCTCCTACTCTGTTGTTTAGTTTTTCATCCTCTTAACAAGGTCTTTCATAGAGCAAATATTTTTAATGCTGCTGAAGTTCAATTTATCATTTTTTTTCTTTTAGGGTCATGTTTTGGTGTCATTAAATATTTTTAAAATTGGAAACAATTGGTTTCTCACACTGGCAAGACTCAAGATATTACAAATATTCATTTTCACTTTCTTTCCAATGAAAGGGAGGCAAGTAGGAATTGTGGTTGTGGGTATCAGTATGGCTTTTGCAGTTTGATAAATGGAAAGTGTGTCTTGTTTCTGGTTTTAGAGAGAAGATCAAATACTAAAGGTATATGACATGTGAGAGATTTATATGACTTGTGAAGTGCAATGTTCTAAATCTCTCCACACATTCTGAAAAGGTTTTCCTTCTAGATAAAAGATTTATAGTCTTTCAATTTCATTCAAAGCAAAACTATCACTAGAGTTATTGTAAGTAGTAATTAATAATTCTTAAGAAGACTAAATTCAGTTATCTTTTACTAGTACAGGCATTTTTCTTTAATTCTTGCTCTGAATTTTCACCAATCTAAATCTACTAATATAATGTCTTAACATTTGCTTTACTGTTTAGGATTGTAGATTTCATATCATTTACAACATGATCTGAAGGAAAATAACTGCATTCTTGTCTAACCCTGTTTGGTTGTTTAGACCATGCAGGGTAAGGCATCACTGTCCATCTGACAACACTGAGTCCTGCTCACAGATGAGCCAGGCCCTATGAAAAACAGCTTCTTAAAACTCACCTCAAATACAAAGGAAAAATCACTCCTTAACTCAGGACTTTGGGAAATATATTCCCCTATGTAAACGTTAGTTTCTACTAGCTATAACATGTTCACACACACACACACAAAGCAATTTCTACCTTTAACATCCGTTTCTAACATGAAGCCAGCTTCAGTTAGCAGAAAGTTTACCGTTGGCATAATTAGCATTCTACAATTGTTAGAAATTGCCAGTTAATTTAAAATTAGTTGGGGACCTTGGCTGAAATCCATATTTATAGAAAGATATTTATACAATGTAATATTAAAAGGAAATCCTATGATAAAATAATAATCTGATTTCGTTATAAGTCCTCTATGAATTGTTGGTTTTGTTTTTCAGCTCTGTATTTCCCATTCACATACAAACCCAAAAAGTATAATTTTGTCAATCTGTGTGATTTCTGATATAATAATTGATCTATGTTCTTATAAATTAATACCACTTCATGGTAGAGTCCTAAGCATCATATCTTAGTACTTAGACACTATTTTTAAATGAATGCTTTCCATTGTGGTTGTTTTTGTTTGTTTGCTTTTTGTTATCTTGACTGCAATAACTCTTAATGCCCTTTATAGTTTTCTTCTCACTCAGAAGGATTATTGAATACCTGATCAGAATTATATTGATAACATTTTGAATGAGGAGAATAAACTTTCTTAAAGAACTCATCCACTTACATGGTTTCCACTATACTTGTTTCTAAAAATACAATCACACTTCCTTATAGTTTTCTTGTTAACACTAATGTGTTTGGTTTACTCATTTACTGGCCATATTTTATCAACAACATTTTCAAACCTGAAAGTTGGAGTGACAAGTCACAGAAGAAACAAAAGGCCACTGTTGAGACAAATAAGACATATGTGAATGTTTCAGAGAGATTTCACACTGAATATAGAAACACTACTAATCCATAAAGGAAGACACCCTATGTCAGAAAGACACTGTAACTCTAATTGCTCTTAGGTAGCTTTTTTGAGACTGCAAATTATAATTGTTATATCACTATAAGGTAGTTTTGAGGGATTGGCGGGGTGGGTGTTAAGCCAACTTTCCTCTCTTTTTTCTTTAAAGATGAATTTATATAATCAATTTTTAAAAAGACAATAAACACAGAAACCCTTCTTTAAAGATGAATTTATATAATCAATTTTTAAAAAGACAATAAACACAGAAACCCAGCCTATAGAGGTAAATTAGAAAATATTCTCTCCACATGGTTTTATTCACTGAACATATTGAGTACCTATCATGTGTAGCCATGGTTTCATTGATTTTTTTTTAATTTTTAATATTTTAAGTCATCATCATCACAGCTATTGAGCATTTACAACATGCCAGGCACTGTACTTAGGGTTATTAAATCCTTTTATCTCACTGAATCCTCCAACAAATGAGGTATATTCAAGTGTTTATTCAGAGCCCATAGAGCAAAAAATCCTGCCACTTGCCTGTGGACACCAGCTTTTAGAGACATTCAGGACCCCATCTCAGGTATATCTGTGTCCAAAGCCAGGTGTCTTACCTACTTTGTCATTCAGATTTATCATGAGTTGTGTATGAGCTTTCCTGAAATGAAATCATTTAAAACTTACTCAAATGTTGGCACGTCCACATTCAGCTTTCCTTGCCTTTCTCACACCTATTTGCTCCCTGCAGGAACTATCTGAATGCAATGTGAATGTTTCCTACCTCCTACCTTCCTCCTTTTGAAGACCAGCCATTCCAAGACCAGATGGACATTCAGCACTGAGCTGAAGTATTTGCTCAGAAATATTTATACAGTATTTAATGTTCACATATAAGCCACAATATAAACTCTATCAAAACTAGGATGGAGAAAGTATTCTTGTCTGACCATAAAATGTTATTAGATTATTGTTGATGGCATACCATAAAAATGTCTATCTCATTTTTCTCAATACGGAAGTGTAGACAGTGATAGTTCAATGTAGGAAGCATAGGCTGTAACTGTTCACACAGCAGGGGTCCTGTACAGATATAGATAATCTAAGCCACTATGGGTCTCATTGTGACATCAACATTCTAAAGGTTAAAGGAATTTCATGTACAGAAGCAGATTTAAACAAACAAAACAAAACAAATAGCTTCTCACCTTGCCATCAAATTGAAAAAAGAACTAAACTCTTCTCAAAGTAAAAATAAGAGGTAGAAGACATTGTTAATATAAAAGAATCATAACCAACTAATGAATTGTTGAACACTACATCAAAAACTAATGATGTACTATATGTTGGCTAATTGAACATAATAAAAAAAAGAATGACTTCTTGATAGGACTCTGAGTTCTATCTGGAAGACAACCCCATAAGTAAAGCAAGAGTCCATAGTCACATTCAATGGGAACTCTCTAAATGGCAATGACCACTAGAGAACTTTCTTCATTGCTGGAAGGGTTCTGTATCTATACTCACCAAATGGTAGTTATTAGCCACATGTGGGTATTGAGCACTTGAATTGTGGCTAGTGTGATTAGTTTTAATTTTAATTGTTACATATGACTACAGACTACCATACTGGACAACATAGGTTTGATATATAAATGCTTCCCCAATGGAAGTCATGGAGATTTTTACTGGTCATTCCTGAACTATTTCAACTTTGCATGCATTTCTTTTCCTAGGTACTCCTTATATAGGCTCCACTCTGAGTGGTGGGCTTGTGGCTTGCTCTTAAGACTAGCGGGAGCCGAGTCCCAGTACATGAGCCCATGGACACACCAGGTCATGGGTCCCACCAGGACATCTACATGAGTACATGTCCCAGTACATGAGTCCAGGGACACACCAGGTCATAAAATCCCCCATTGAACACACTGAGGCTCAGGCCTGTCCAGTAAGAAGTTACCTCCAGAACATAATCAAAGCTGTACATTGAATCTTGTGATTTCTGGAATACCACTGAAAAATTAAAATAAACCTTTGTGTCTAAAGGGACCCATCATAACTGGGAACACATTGAAAGATAAAGATCTCTAAAATGGAGAAAAGAATGGCCAGGATCTCAGAGGCACAACTTGAACATTTCATTTCTGTGTAGATCTAGGAGAGCTTGATGAAGCAGGAAATGCAAATGTGCCATTGCTCTTTGTTTCTTTTCTTGCTCTTGACTCATTACCAATGACACCCTGAGGCAGAGGCTGAGAATGTGAGAGGTGGGGGCTGGTACACATAAGGTGGGTGCTGGTGATCAGTGTTAGAGCTGATGTCTCTCTTGGTTTTCTGGACTCACAGGATGAGCCCAAATGAGGTACTAAGGGAAACAGAAGATTCTTAGCCCTCTGCCCAACCTCCAGAATCACTCTCCATCCTCATGGCCCCAATTCCCAATTCCTCCTCCCATTTTCACTTGCAGACACACACACACACACACACACACAGGAGTTTTGGGTAATAACTGGGCTCTAGTCTTAGCGCATGTGCTCTCTCCATCTATATGCCATCTTATGGGTGACAGCAGCATTATGAAAGTCAGCTTATTCCTACTTTTCCCAAATTCTCATACATTAGCCAAGAGCTATCGGCCCTGGAAGCCCTGAAATAAAAGAGCACAAAGTCCCCAGAAGGAATGGTCATTATTGTGAAAGTGTCTCTCATGGTTCTGGTTGCCCAGGAGATAACTCACAACACTTCAATGTTTTAGCACCAATTTTTTACTTGGTCTTCCTTTTCAGATTCTACTTCTAGTTATGTCCTGTGTGTTCCTGTACTCTCTTTCCCTTGTAACAAATAATAAATGTGTTCCCTCACTCACAAGGACTAGAAGGGGTAAAGTTGGCTGTCTCAGAATAAAGCCTAGACTAAGGAGGAGCTGGAGAGAAGAGGAAAGTGGATGGGAGGAGTTGGGGGGGGAGCCATAGTTCAGGCCATGGCGGTGCAACTGCAAGAGGGGCAGGGCTGTGCCAACAGAAAGAAACCCAGATTCATGCCTTTAGCTAACATCTCCTTCAGAAGGACTTCCCTGACCATCTCCTGCTGCCCAAGAGGGCTCCCAACTCTGCTCACTGCCATTTGGATCCCCCAGGTGTCCTGATCTCATCCCATCATGGTGCACCCCTGGTGCTGTCACATCCCAACTGCAAGCCAGTGAGCAGCAACTGGTGCCTCCCGCATCCTCATTTCTCTTCTGCTTTGCACAGTGCCTGGCACATTCCGCTAGGAAATGATGAATGGGAGCCTGTAAATAAAAGTATTCAAATTGTCATAAACCACATCTTTATCCCCTTCCATTCCTCTACATTGACTTCCATTTCTCACTGACAAACAAGATAAACATTAGCAGTAAAGATTGGCTGAAGGTGTGGGGGACTAAAAGTCCTATCTAAATTAGATTGTTCTGAGACTTGTTATTAACTATTATTGGAGTCTGCTCAGTATATGGAGTCTGCTTAGTATATTGGAATCTGGTCATTACATGGAGTCTGCTCAGTATATTGGAGTCTGCTCAGTATATGGAGTCTGCTCAGTATATTGGAGTCTGCTCAGTATAGGGAGTCTGCTCAGTATATTGGAATCTTGTCATTACATGGAGTCTGGTCAGTATATTGGAGTCTGCTCAGTATATGGAGTCTGCTCAGTATATTGGAGTCTGCTTAGTATAGGGAATCTGCTCAGTATAGGGAGTCTGCTCAGTATATTGGAATCTGGTCAGTATATTGGAGTCTGATGAGTACATGGAGTCTAGTCAGTATATTGGACTCTGATCAGTATATGGAATCTGGTCAGTATATTGGATTCTGTTCAGTATATGGAGTTTGGTCAGTATATTGGGTTCTGTTCAGTATATGGAGTCTGGTCAGTATATTTCCAAACAAGAAAGGAGAAAGGGAAGAACAAAGTGACATCTTACAATAAAATCAAGAGGATATCAAATTTTTCTTGATTCTGTTGTCTTTTTTTTTTTTAATTCACTGCATATGTCCTTTCAAGGGATTCATTTCAAATAATATATATAAGCAAACATAAAGCTAACAGTTTTAATTCTTTGAGGTAAGCTGAGTTCTTTGAGTAAACAATGAATTAAAATCATTGGCAGAGATAAAGAATCAAGATGAGCCAATTTGCCTTTTGGTTTTGAAGTGATGAGAAGCTGCTGTCTCCCCCTGGATGTCACTGGGTTTCAGTTTTGCTACCCGGAACTGGAACTGACACGGAGTTACTGTGACCTCTAAAGGACCCTGGTCCCCACAGGACCCAGAACTTGTGTCAGCCAGCAAAGGGCAGCAACCACGAATAAAAAAAAGAAAAGAAAAAAAAAACTTTAAAACACAATGAAAAGAAGAAGAAGGAGGAAAATCATTAAACACAGAAACCATCTGTGCCTCTCTGCTCCATGCAGGCTTATTTTTCCAATACCTCACATACCTCAAATACTTCAGTACAACTCCTACGTTTGAGAAGAAGAAAAGAAAAATAACAAAACTCAATATTTTATTAAGCAGATTATCTATATTGACGTGAAAAATTGGATACTTATTTAAAAAAAAAAAACAAATATAACTTTTGTTTGTTTTTGGAAGCTCCCTGTGTCTGCTTCTTTGGCCAGAGGGTATCTTTCCCACATTATTCTCCTGGGCTGAGTGTGGGTGTGCATCCCCCCTCTGGTAGTTTAGTGGGTTCTGCTATGCTGTGTATGTCACAAGCTAAGACTGCAAAAGGGAAAAGAGTTAAAAGAAGCAAAATTGTTGGTAGACTTTTTTTTCCACAAATAATTTTACAGCCCATGTACAGTATAGTGCTGACAAGAAGTTGTAAATATGTGCTGGGTAGCTATTTTTTTTTCTTCTTTAAAAACAATTCCTATATCTGTAAGTGCTTCCTTTGTGAGTATATTTTTATTAATTTAAAAAATCTTCAGGCCTAATTTTTTCCATTATTGTAGGGTTTGGAGTTAAAAACTTGAGTGGTTCCATATAGGTCAAACTTACCAGACAGACTATCATATTTTTATATAAACTCTTTCACCAACACTCTAATCGGAATGCCATTATAGAGGCATTGAATAGATTTTGGTAATTATGAGCTAATTTCATGGGATGCGAGGTTTCATGATACTTTCACAAAACATTTTTGCACCCTTATCCTTAATTAAAGTTAATTTGTCTAGAAAATTGTATTTGGAAACATTTGGTTCTACCTAAGTAGATGCTTGTGTTGTGTAAACAATCATGACCTTCATTCAAAAGTAATCTTTGACCTTCTTTTACAATTACTAGACAAATAAATAAAATAAACATTGCCAATGCACTAGGAAATTTCTATTTATCTGGAAGCAAATGGAGGTAAGAGATCATAAGGTTCAAGTTTAGTTCTACAAATTTAGAAGTCCTGATCTTTGAAGTTGTCTGTATTGCTTCGCTTAGAAACCCTTAGTCACTGCAGTGAACATAAAATTGTTCTACTTATACAGGAAACTTCACAAAGAACAGGGGTAGAAAAACATTACTGAACCTGCTCAGATGGAAGTCTTCCTCCTTACCCTAGAAGAATATACAATATAATTCAACTCTTTTTCATATTATCTTTTACATGGGAAGATAATGTTGATGATTAGAGATATCCTCACACTTACGTAGTGTATTAGGGTCTTCCTGGGTTTACGGATAGTAGTTATCACCAATGCTTATCTGCTAGTGCTGGCTTTTCTCTTCCTCTCTCATGAGCTATTTGAGACCTTAGATCCAAATGAGCCATTTTGTCTCTGGCTTCTAGGAAGCCATTAATACTGATTCTTCAAATTCAATAGTTATACCCCATGGTTTGTGGCTTCTATGTGTCTTAATGGCTTTTTTTCTAGGAAGTTTTCATGCTCCAACTTATTAAAACAAATAAAAAGTCAACAGACAAATTCTTTCCACCCTTGAGCTAGAGGGAACATTTCTTCACTGCTAATTGAGTCATCACTGACAGGTTTGATATGCAGACAGCAGCTCAGGTCACAAAAATCTATAGCTACTTCAGGTAAACCTGTTTTTCGTTAAAAGAGCATAATTAGGAGAAGGAAGGGAAAAATGGGCGGGGGGAATTGGAGGGAGAGATGAACCATGAGAGACTATGGACCTGAGAAGCAAACAGGGTTTTAGAGGGGAGCGGGGAGGGGGGATTGGTTAGCCCGGTGATGGGTATTAAGGAGGGCATGTACTGCATGGAGCACTGGGTGTTATACGAAAACAATGGACCATGGATCACTACATCAAAAACTAATGATGTATTGTATGGTGACTAACATAACATAATAAAATTAAAAACTACAAAAAAAAAGAGCATAAGCCATCGATATTACTCAACAAATCTGTGTTCTCTGAGGAATTCTGTAAGTATCAGTTTTGGATGTTTAGTGTCCCTTAAATTACAAATTGTTTCATTCCCTTTGTTCAAATGTACGATACCTGCTCAAGGTTAACTTAAACTATCTATATATTTTGACCTATAACAATAAGAAAAAGTAAAGGCGAATAGTGACTTCTGCCTCCCAGAGTGTTCAAGTTTTATTTAATTAGCTTCCCCCAAAAAGTGATGATAACTTTAGTGTGTGTTCCACTCATGGATGTTATTGTCCTTCAGCAGCGATAGCTATCTTGCATGCAAAGGTCATTGCCACATGTAAAAGAAATGATCCCACATCATTGGGCATGTGGAAGGAGTAGCAAGTGGCAGAGAGTTTGCAAGTACCTGAGTCATTGGTTATGACAGGGTGCTGGACCTTTTGCTAAGTTTAGTATCCCCTCAAGTGTATTGAGGTTCAAGTACCAATAACTCTTGGCAATATTCTCCTTACTAATTCAAAGAACAAAGGATTACTAAACCTCATAAAAAGACTTCTCAAATTTCAAATAGCTTTTTAAAAAAACATTTAATGAGTTAAGAGTAATTGAATCAGAAACATATGGATTAAATTTTCCTTGAAATCACAAGGGTTTAATATTAAGGGAGAAGTCATTCAGCAGAACCCCTAAAGACTAGCCAAACCCATTTTTAAGACCAACTAGTCATACTCTGTAACCCTTCATCTTCACCCATTTCTCTTTGTCTAAAGAATTTTGTGGTTTGGGTGATATTGTGTTGATTATAATTATACCAATATATAAAACATCTGTCAATAAAAGAATTCAGTACATCTGCTGCCTATATCTTCATGATTTGATTTACTTACTTACCTAAATGTATTTAACTGTGTAATAACCTCATCTATCTACAACTGTGGTTTTCAACTGTTTAACTAACATGAACTTTTTATTTTGTAAACACAAGCACATGCAGATCCACAATCTAGCAGGTTGAGGGGCAGGAGAACGCTGGGCTCTAGTTCCCATCTGAGGTGGCTCCTCAGCATCTCTATGGAATCCTGGAACACAATTTACAAGCCTTTGATCTAGCATCTAGCCAAGAATAGGGAAATACACAAAATAAAAGGGAGGGGGGATTCCTAGGAAGCCAAAGGGACATCACAGAGTCCATGGAACTATTAGAAAATTCTTTGATCATATTCATTAGATTCTTACTTTACAAATAATTCTAGCAAGTGTTGATCGTTTCTATCTCTACACAAGATTGACAGTAACAAACTGGGAGACCTAAAATTGTAGGAAAAATAGATAGGAGGGAAAGGGGGAAAGAGAAAATTGAGACAATTTTCAAAAGGTTTAGCAACTCTCCCTTTAGGTTGAGAGAAACAGCCTACTACCTCAATAGACTCAGAGTATCAACGCATCAAATGCAACATAATAAACGGTATGCATAATTGAGACCTGAAGTTGTAAAGAAAATATTATGCTTAGAAAATACTCTAGAGCAAAAGAAAATAGTGTTGCACCATTACTTTTTATTTGAGGTGTGTAGAAGGTACCAAAAACTTTGTTGTAGGCTCCTAAGAAATAGTAAATATGCAATGATAAAATCTGTACTATTGCTGTGGATCTCCCGCCACCACCCCTCAACTTTTGTGCAAATTTCTTCTAGAGCTTAATTAATATAAAATAGTGGGGAGGCCAAATCAGTAGGGACGAAAATACTTGGGTCTCTATGGTTTGGTGAGGCTGTAAGAGCAAGTACTGTTGTGGATAGCATTCATTACAATAACTGGATAATTCACAAACAATATATAGAACTTGACTATATCTATGTTTTCAGACTCAGTGAATTATTTTTGGAAATGTGGCAGCAATGTGTTAGGCGTAGTCCTAGCTGGAGGCAGATGTAAGAGTCAGAGTAACATAGAAAATGTGGATCCAGAAAGAAATACCAAATTCCCTTAGGAAAAAGAAAATGGGTTGTATTATCTTGGCACAGAATCAAGTCTAGGTGGAGCCTTCAAAGACCTGTGGAAATTACTAACAGTAACATTTTGACTTCTTCAGATTAAGTCTCAGAATATAATAATAAGGCTCATGCCTTCTTTCATAATTCCGTAAGATAAGATTCTTACTGGCAAAAAAACACACTAACACAATATTTGGGATTTCTTTATTTACGTGTGTGAAAATGAGATTCCCAGAGCTTAGATGAATATAACCTCCCTCTCTTGGAATATTAAAGTATTGCTGATGAATGTTACCAAAAAAAGATCTCCATATTAGAAGTTCCAGGGTACTGAACATTCTGAAAATAATTCACTGAGGATTTGACCTTTTATACCCACCTAAAATTGAACCCCCAATGAAAACTAAAAACCCAGCAGGGAAAAGGAAAAAAACAAATATAAGGACACAAATGTAAAAATAATGCAAAGGTAATACATGACTTGCCCAAAACTCATTTTGTAGCAGAAATAGGGCTATTTATATGGATTTGAAGATTTTGTAAAATAACTGTTGCAAATTTAATGTCACTATCTCATTCCCTTAAAACCCTAACACCTATCAAAGAACCCTGCCAGTTTCCATTCGGAGCACAACAAAGACCTCACTCTCCTTGAAGCTAAGCCAAGATCTGGTCTTCTGACTTGAACGTCTGTATTGGCAATGCTGCCAAATGTCTTTGAGCCCTGGAACCTCCCACCGATGAGTCCTGATTTCTTCTGGATGGTGCTCTTTAGTTCACTTCCATGGGAGGAAACATATTCTTCTGGAGCTTGAAGCATGATGACCCTCTGCCCTTCAGAGAGCTCGCTGTAAAAAACAAAACATGTTATTTTCCTACACTGTACCTTCAGTTTGTCAGTAATAGGAGAAAAACTGTGACTGTGATGTTTAACAGAAAAAAGTCAATTTGTGACTCATCCAATACAAAAGGAAGAATGCTTAAGGAAATGATTTTGAAGACACGATGTACTGATGTGCTTACCCACCATGGGTAAGGTCTTGTAGCCTTAAAAGGAACATTTATTTCTTTTTCTGTGATTTTTTAATTTCAGCAAGATCTAGAGAAAAACACCAGATACTCACAGTAGGAAACTTTCACATGAGCAGCTAGCAGTTCATTCTCCTATGGTCTAGCGCTATTATTGACTAGGGGTTTTGGGGGTTTTTTTTGCTTTTGTTTTCATTTTTTAACATCCAACGTGCTACCTCTTGGGGAGTAAAATGCCGTACTACAAGAAAATTTTCAAATAAAAAATACATGTCCTTTAAAAACCTTTGTTCAGTGATGTCTTTATATAACAAAAAAATTCATGTTCTAATATGCTGAAAGCTCCAATAACTTTTTACAAGGAAACCTGAGGACAGTAGGCTGAAGTAGCGCACTTGGCTACAGTCAGAGTAAGAGCCGAATTGAAGAGGAGTACTCTCCCCCCACCCCGCCCTTGGCACAGGCAGAGATGGAACAGACCAAAGGCAGCATAATTGTCTGACTATTATGAATGCTCTAGCCTCTGGGTAGAAATATGTCCATTATGTATCGGTGCCCCATCTGCAGATTGTTTTGCAGCCTCTACCCACATTGGAAAATCATTTAGCATCACTCAGAACCAGAGCCAGAGCCGTGTGTGTGTGCATTTTTATTAAAGTAAAATGTGTGCTCATATTTAAAAATAAAATAATACGAGTGCTTAAAATTGAAAGCAAGGACGCCCAGCCTCCTGCACACCCCACCCAGCACCACTCCTAAAGAGGCAACCACTCTTAGCTTTGTTGGCAACTTCTGGCAGTGACCTCCATTTCTCTAAAAATCTGGACTTTCCTTATCCCTCATTCTTGATTAATCTATTTACTATATTATATTAATCTATGTTACCCCTTACTCATTGACTTACTATAATGGCAGATGAAGATTGAACTTGCCTCAAGTTCCAACAAAGTCCTGGTTCTAGGTTGATTCCTTCATCAGTTACCTTTGTGTTGGCTTATTGACTTGCCCTTCCTAAGACTCTCTGTGATACACTTATAGCCATCACCCGAGCTTTTAGTAACAGAGCGCTAACAATGCTGTATGTCTAAGTTAGAAGCAACTCAAAAGTGAAGCTTTGGCAGTCCATCCAGGCTTCTGCTTCCTGAATCATAGAAAATCCTTGCAATACATGACTATTAGATTCATCACAGAGCTACCAACCTGTAGCAAGTTTGTAAAAGGATGAGGCATTTTGTAAATGGGGAAGTAACAGGCTTCACAGTGCTGCCAAGGAGCAGGGCAGCAGTCTCCATCTGGGCCACCAGGTGCCCAGCTGAAAGCCCAGGTGTTGTACCAAGGAGGGGAGGAGGAAGAGATGCCAGGAAACAATAAGAAGTCTTTGAACCTTCCCTTTCTCCTGAGTCCCCTTAGACTGTCCTTAGACAGTTCTTCACATCAGAAAATTCTTACTTACATGATGAAAGAAGAACCAATGAAAGACCTCCACAGCTTCTCTGTGCCATTGGACATCTTGAGCTCATCACAGGTGAACTTCCTCTTCCCCAGGACAACTATTTTTGAAAAGGGTGTCATGTCCTCTCACTCTCAAAAAGTCATCTGTTTCTTTAATCATGAATCCCTTGAAACTAAATGATTCTGCCTTAATAATCCATGTCACTCTCCTCTTAACATATCTCAGTCTGACTATATCCCTTTTAATGTGTCTTGGAGACAAAATTCTGCTGTTCATGAGTTGTATGGCCTTGGGCATGCATTGCAAGTCTGTGAACCTTGGTTTCTTTGTATAGAATATGATTGTTTTTTAATGTCCAAGAACAACATGTAAAATTGGAGAACTATAGAATTGTAAATGTGGAAAAAATCTAAAAAATCTTAAAATTCCATCTCTTTCCAAATGCATAAATCCTTCCCCAGTATCCCTGGAATATGTCAGTTAGTGCCTAAATTCTTGCAGGAATAGGGAATTGAAAACAATACTTCAAGTGTGGTCTGACCTGAGCAGAGAACAGTGGGATTATTAACACCCTTGATCTTGATGTTGTTCTATTTAAAAAACCAAAGTTTGCATTCAGTTCATATGTAATTTTTGGCTGATACATATTTTTGGCCCATTTCGTACTTGTGCTCACAGAAAATCATGAGAGTCACACACACACACACACACACACACACACACACACACCCTTTCTACTACCTTCTGAAATCAATCTTTTTCCTTCAAATACAACCGCTTGATTTTGTTTTCTAAATTGTTGCTTTTGTTTTTGTTTTCCTCTGATTAAGTAAATAATTCAGGTTTGTTGTGAAAAAAGTCTGAAGGGTTTTCACAAATATGAGCTGAAAATCGATTATAATTCTATCCCAGAATGCACCTCTGTTATATTCTGGTGAATATCACTTCAATTTCTTTTCTCCTTTATGTGTATGTGTATCTACCTGCCAATGCACATGCACTCATACACACACACACACACACACACACACACACACACACAATTGTACATTTAGTTGCATTTGGGTTGACAAAAGCCCACTTAAATAAATTGATTTAAACGATGAAGAGGATAGTGAGTCTTTGTGGATTTGAGTCCAGAGGTAGGATGATTTTCAGGGTTGATTAATGCAGTGGCTCAGTGATGTCATCGAGGATCTGTTTGTGTCCTGTTTGTTCACTCCATTTTCCATGGTATCAGCCTCACCGATGCTGTCTCTTTCTCTTATGATATCAAGGTGGGTGCCAAACACTAAGGGGAATAGATGTGCACATGTCCATATCCAAGGAGAGGGACTGGGAGCCATTTCTGGAAGCTCTTTCAGGAGAGCAAAAATTGCCATCCCTACAAATTTCCAGCAAACATATTCTCCCATGGCACTCTCCTGAGAGGAAGAGTGGTCCATGTCTGATTCAATAACTGTATCCAGGTGATGGCATTACACTGATCAATGTAGGTCTTTTTTTTTTTTTTAAAGATTTTATTTATTTGACAGAGAGAGACACAGCAAGAGAGGGGAACACAAGCAGGGGGAGTGGGAGAGGGAGAAGCAGGCTTCCCGCCGAGCAGGGAGCCCGATGCGGGGCTCGATCCCAGGACCCTGGAATCATGACCTGAGCCGAAGGCAGACGCTTAATGACTGAGCCACCCAGGCACCCCCTGATCAATGTAGGTCTTAAAGAACCAGTCCAAGGGCCACAGGTGGAATTAGCTTCTCCCAAACTCACAGACTGGAGTGAAGAAGGTCTAAATAGCTGGATGAAATTTACTAAAGGAAGGAAAATAGGTTGTGGTGAGGCCACTGCAAGGTCCACTATATCATATTACATGATATCATATAATAATAATGCTATTATTCTATGACATGTAATTATTTTTTTTTGGCTCTATTTTTTTTTATTCTTATGTTAATCCCCATACATTACATCATTAGTTTTAGATGAAGTGTTCCATGATTCATTGTTTGTGCATAACACCCAGTGCTCCATGCAGAATGTGCCCTCCTCAATACCCACCACCAGGCTAACCCATCCTCCCACCCCCCTCCCCTCTAGAACCCTGTTTGTTTTTCAGAGTCCATCATCTCTCATGGTTCGTCTACACCTCCGATTTCCCCCGCTTCATTCTTCCCCTCCCGCTACCTTCTTCTTCTTCTTTTTTTTTTCTTAACATATATTGCATTATTTGTTTCAGAGGTACAGATCTGAGATTCAACAGTCTTGCACAATTCACAGCGCTTACCAGAGCACATACCCTCCCCAGTGTCTATCACCCAGTCACCCCATCCTTCCCACCCCACCCCCCACTCCAGCAACCCTCAGTTTGTTTCCTGAGATTAAGAATTCCTCATATCAGTGAGATCATATGATACATGTCTTTCTCTGTTTGACTTATTTCACTCAACATAATACCCTCCAGTTCCATCCACGTCATTGCAAATGGCAAGATCTCATTCCTTTTGATGGCTGCATAATATTCCATTGTATATATATACCACATCTTCTATATCCATTCATCTGTCGATGGACATCTTGGCTCTTTCCACAATTTGGCTATTGTGGACATTGCTGCTATAAACATCGGGGTGCACGTACCCCTTCGGATCCCTACTTTTGTATCTTTGGGGTAAATACCCAGTAGTGCAATTGCTGGATCATATGGTAGCTCTATTTTCAACGTTTTGAGGAACCTCCATACAGTTTTCCAGAGTGGCTGCACCAGCTTGCATTCCCACCAACAGTGTAGGAGGGTTCCCCTTTCTCCGCATCCCCGCCAACATCTGTCATTTCCTCACTTGTTAATTTTAGCCATTCTGACTGGTGTGAGGTGGTATCTCATTGAGGTTTTCATTTGGATTTCCCTGATGCCAAGCGATATTGAGCACTTTTTCATGTGTCTGTTGGCCATTTGGATGTCTTCTTTGGAAAAATGTCTGTTCATGTCTTCTGCCCATTTCTGGATTGGATTCTTTGTTCTTTGGGTGTTGAGTTTGATGAGTTCTTTATAGATTTTGGATACTAGCCTTTATCTGATAGGTCATTTGCAAATATCTTCTCCCATTCTGTCGGTTGCCTTTTGGTTTTGTTGACTGTTTCCTTTGCTTTGCAAAAGCTTTTTATCCTGATGAAGTCCCAATAGTTCATTTTTGCCCTTGCTTCCCTTGCCTTTGGCGATGTTTCTAGGAAGAAGTTGCTGCGGCTGAGGTCAAAGAGGTTGCTGCCTGTGTTCTCCTTTAGGATTTTGATGGACTCCTGTCTCACATTGAGGTCTTTCAACCATTTGGAGTCTATTTTTGTGTGTGGTGTAAGGAAATGGTCCAGTTTCATTCTTCTGCATGTGGCTATCCAATTTTCCCAACACCATTTGTTGAAGAGACTGTCTTTGTTCCATTGGACAATTTTTCCTGCTTTGTCAAAGATGAGTTGACCATAGAGTTGAGGGTCCATTTCTGGGCTCTCTATTCTGTTCCATTGATCTATGTGTCTGTTTTTGTACCAGTACCATGCTGTCTTGATGATGACAGCTTTGTAATAGAGCTGGAAGTCCAGAATTGTGATGCCACTGGCTTTGCTTTTCTTTTTCAACATTCCTCTGGCTATGCGGGGTCTTTTCTGGTTTCATAGAAATTTTAGGATTATTTGTTCCATTTCTTTGAAAAAAGTGGATGGTATTTTGATGGGGATTGCATTGAATGTGTAGATTGCTCTAGGTAGCATTGACATCTTCACAATATTTGTTCTTCCAATCCATGAGCATGGAACGTTTTTCCATTTCTTTGTGTCTTCCTCAATTTCTTTCATGAGTATTTTATAGTTTTCTGAGTACAGATCCTTTGTCTCTTTGGTTAGATTTATTCCTAGGTATCTTATGGTTTTGGGTGCAATTGTAAATGGGATCGACTCCTTAATTTCTCTTTCTTCTGTCTTGTTGTTGGTGTATAGGAATGCCACTGACTTCTGTGCATTGATTTTATATCTTGCCACTTGACTGAATTCCTGTATGAGTTCTAGCAGTTTTGGGGTGGAGTCTTTGGGGTTTTCCACATAAAGTATCATATCATCTGCAAAGAGTGAGAGTTTGACTTCTTCCTTGCCAATTTGGATGCCTTTGATTTCTTTTTGTTGTCTGATTGCTGTGGCTAGGACTTCCAATACTATGTTGAATAGCAGTGGTGATAGTGGACATCCCTGCCACGTTCCTGACCTTAGGGGGAAAGCTCTTAGTTTTTCCCCATTGAGAATGATATTCGCTGTAGGTTTTTCATAGATGGCTTTTATGATATTGAGGTATGTACCCTCTATGCCTATACTCTGAAGAGTTTTGATCAAGAAAGGATGCTGTACTTCGTCAAATGCTTTTTCTGCATCTATTGAGAGGATCATATGATTCTTGTTCTTTCTTTTGTTAATGTATTGTATCACATTGATTGATTTGCGGATGTTGAACCAACCTTGCAGCCCAGGGATAAATCCCACTTGGTCATGGTGAATAATCCTTTTAATGTACTGTTGGATCCTATTGGCTAGTATTTTGGTGAGAATTTTTGCATCCATGTTCATCAGGGATATTGGTCTGTAATTCTCCTTTTTGATGGGGTCTTTGTCTGGTTTTGGGATCAAGGTAATGCTGGCCTCATAAAATGAGTTTGGAAGTTTTCCTTCCATTTCTATTTTTTGGAACAGTTTCAGAAGAGTAAGTGTTAATTCTTCTTGAAATGTTTGGTAGAATTCCCCTGGGAAGCCATCTGGCCCTGGGCTTTTGTTTTTTGGGAGATTTTGGATGACTGCTTCAATTTCCTTAGTGGTTATAGGTCTGTTCAGGTTTTCTATTTCATTCTGGTTCAGTTTTGGTAGTTGGTACATCTCTAGGAATGCATCCATTTCTTCCAGGTTATTTAATTTGCTGGCATAGAGTTGTTCATAATATGTTCTTATAATTGTTTGTATTTCTTTGGTGTTGGTTGTGATCTCTCCTCTTTCATTCATGATTTTGTTGATTTGGGTCATTTCTCTTTTCTTTTTGATAAGTCTGGCCAGGGGTTTATCAATCTTGTTAATTCTTTCAAAGAACCAGCTCCTAGTTTCGTTGATCTGTTCTACTGTTCTTTTAGTTTCTATTTCATTGATTTCTGCTCTGATCTTTATTATTTCTCTTCTCCTGCTGGGTTTAGGCTTTATATGCTGTTCTGTCTCCAGCTCCTTTAGGTGGAGGGTTAGGTTGTGTACTTGAGACCTTTCTTGCTTCTTGAGAAAGGCTTGTATTGCTATATACTTTCCTCTTAGGACTGCCTTTGCTGCATCCCAAAGATTTTGAATAGTTGTGTTTTCATTTTCATTGGTTTCCCTGTATTTTTTTAATTCTTCTTTAATTTCCTGGTTGACCCATTCGTTCTTCAGTAGGATGCTCTTTAGCCTCCATGTATTTGAGTTCTTTCTGACTTTTGTCTTGTGATTGAGCTCTAGTTTCAAAGCATTGTGGTCTGAAAATAGGCAGGGAATGATTCCAATTTCTGGTACGGGTTGAGACCTGATTTATGACCTAGGATGTGATCGATTCTGGAGAATGTTCCATGGGCACTAGAGAAGAATGTGTATTCCGTTGCTTTGGGGTGGAATGTTCTGAATATGTCTGTAAAGTCCATTTGGTCCAGTGTGTCATTTAAAGTCTTTATTTCCTTGTTGATCTTTTGCTTAGACGATCTGTCCATTTCAGTGAGGGGGGTGTTAAAGTCCCCCACTATTATTGCATTGTTGTTGATGTGTTTCTTTGCTTTTGTTATTAATTGGCTTATATAATTGGCTGCTCCCATGTTAGGGGCATAGATATTTACAATTGTTAGATCTTCTTGTTGGATAGATCCTTTAAGTAGGATATAGTGTCCTTCCTCATCTCTTATTACAGTCTTTGGTTTAAAATCTAATTTGTCTGATATAAGGATTGCCACCCCAGCTTTCTTTTGGTGTCCATTAGCATGGTAAATGGTTTTCCACCCCCTCACTTTCAATCTGGGGCTGTCTTTGGGTCGAAAATGAGTCTCTTGCAGACAGCATATCGATGGGTCTTGTTTTTTAATCCAGTCTGATAGCCTGTGTCTTTTGATTGGGGCATTGAGCCCATTTACATTCAGGGTAACTATTGAAAGATAGGAATTTAGTGCCATTGTATTGCCTGTAAGGTGACTATTACCGTATATTGTCTGTGTTCCTTTCTGGTCTATGTTGCTTTTAGGCTCTCTCTTTGCTTAGAGGACCCCTTTCAAGATTTCCTGTAGGGCTGGTTTTGTGTTTGCAAATTCCTTTAGTTTTTGTTTGTCCTGGAAGCTTTTTATCTCTCCTTCAATTTTCAATGACAGCCTAGCTGGATATAGTATTCTTGGCTGCATATTTTTCTCATTTAGTGCTCTGAATATATCCTGCCAGTCCTTTCTGGCCTGCCAGGTCTCTGTGGATAGGTCTGTTGCCAATCTAATGTTTCTACCCTTGTAAGTTACATATCTCTTCTCCCGAGCTGCTTTCAGGATTTTCTCTTTGTCTATGAGACTCGTAAGTTTTACTATTAGATATCGGGGTGTTGACCTATTTTTATTGATTTTGAGAGGGGTTCTCTGTGCTTCCTGGATTTTGATGCCTGTTTCCTTCCCCAAATTAGGGAAGTTCTCTGCTATAATTTGCTCCATTATACATTCTGCCCCTCTCTCTCTTTCTTCTTCTTCTGGGACCCCAATTATTCTAATGTGGTTTCATCTTATGGTATCGCTTATCTCTCGAATTCTGCCCTCGTGATCCAGCAGTTGTTTATCTCTCTTTTTCTCAGCTTCTTTATTTTCCATCATTTCATCTTCTATATTACTGATTCTCTCTTCTGCCTCATTTATTCTAGCAGTTAGCGCCCCCATTTTTGATTGCACCTCATTAATAGCCTTTTTGATTTCTACTTGGTTGGATTTTAGTTCTTTTACTTGTCCAGAAAGGGTTTCTCTAATAACTTCCATATTTTTTTCAAGCCCAGCTAGTATCTTTAAAGTGATGATTCTGAACTCTAGATCTGACATCATACTAATGTCCGTATTGAGTAGGTCCCTGGCAGTCGGTACTACCTCTTGTTCTTTTTGTTGAGGTGATTTTTTCCATCTTGTCATTTTGTGCAGAGGAGAATAGATTAATGAGAGAATAAAATGCTAGCAGAGTAACAACGTCCCCAGAAAATATACTCTAAACAAATCAGAAAAAACCTGAAGCAGTGGGAAAAGAAAGGGAAGGAGAGAAAAAAGAAAAAGAAAAAAAAGAAAAAGATAAAAACAAAAACAAACAAAACAAAACAACAACAACAAAAAAACCAGAATGTGATCAAATATGATCAGGCTGGTATATAGATCAGTGCCACACACTAGATTTGGGGTGTATTTTGGTCTTTTAGAAGAAAGTGTCTCCCAAAATTTTAAAGAAAGAAAAACTTATATATGTACAAAAATAAAGGTTGATATGATGAAGGGATGGAATATGACTGTAAAGATGGAAATTATAAAAAATTTTATAAAAGGAATTGATAAGAAGTTGTTTGAAAAAAGAAAGAAGAGGATTTAAAAAAAGAAAAAAAAAAGGGAGAGGATGTGATCAGGCAGGGGAATAGAAAACACCATATACTAGAGATTTAGGGTATATTTTGATCTGTTAGAAGAAACTATCTCAAAATTTTAAAGAGAGAACAACTTATATATATAAGCCAAAGATACCGGTAACTACTATGAAGGGATAGAATATGACTCTAAAAATGAAAAATAAAAATTTTTTTTTTTTTAAAAAAGGGATTGATAGATATTGGTTGAAAAAGGGAAAAAGAAAAATTCAAAAAGAAAAAAAAAAAGAAAAAAAGACAGTTAAAAAAAAATTAACTTTGAAAGACTACAGAGTCATGGTAAAAAAGCCATGAATTCTATGTGCAGTAGTCCCCTAGAGCTGGAGTTCTGCCGTTCTCATTGATCAGTAAACTTGGTCTTGGCTGGCTGTTCTCGCTGATCTTCTGGGGAGGGGCCTGTTGCTGTGGTTTCCAAATGTCTTTGCCGGAGGCAGAATTGCCCCGCCCTTGCCCCCTCCCAGCTAAGTAATCTGCTCAGGTTTGCTCTCCGGGGCTTTTGTTCCCTGCGAGCTTTCCGTACAGCTTTGGAGGTGGAGAGTGAAAATGGTGGCCTCCCAATCTCCACCGCGGAGGAGCCGGGAACTCGGGGCCCCGCTTCTCAGTGAACCCCCAGAGAAAAGCCGTCAGTCACTCCCGTCTCCCCGGTCTCCACCCGCACTCCGTGCTCACCCGGCCTGTGACCGCGCGTTTCTATCTCTGGCACCTGACCCCGGGTGGAGTCTCCAAACCCAGCAGATCCCTGCGGCGCACTCCCGCGCAGCTCCTCCCGGGGGAGGAAGGTGAGTCTCCCCGGATCTGCCGCTTGTTGGGTCCCTGCTGGAGGAGCAGTGGCCCGACTGTGCCGCGGATCACGGTTTATGGCAACCCCGAGCTGAGAGCCCGCGCCTGGGCTCTGCCTCTGCAGCCAACTTCCCTGCTCCGATACCTGGGAGCTCTGCCACACTCAGGCACCCCTGGTCTTTCTGTGACCCCGTGGGTCCTGAGACCACCCTGTCCCGGAGGGTTCCACCCCCCTCTTAGCCACCAGAGTGATGTCCCTCAGTGGAGCAGACTTTTAAAAGTTCCGATTTTGTGCTCCGTGGTTCTATCACTTGCCAGAAGCGGCCGACGGAGGCCCCTCCCCCGCCGTCTATCCTCCCGAATATCGCCTCGGATTCACTTCTCCGCACGTCCTACCTTCCAGAAAGTGGTCGCTTTTCTGATGAGAGACTTGTTGCTCTTCTTTTCTTCGATCTCCTGTTGAGTTCGTAGGTGTTCAGATTGCTTTGATCCCTATCCAGCTGAATTCCTGAGAGGAGACGAAATCCAGGTCTCCTACTCCTCCGCCATCTTGCTCCGCCCCCCTATGACATGTAATTATTAAATTACTTGAAATTATATGTAAAAACCTTATAGATAGGCAGGTAGGTCGGTAAGTAGATGGATGTAGGGATGCATAGATAGAAAGATGGATAAATTAGCTAGATAGACAGGAAAATAGGATCAAGTTAAACATGTTGTTTTATAACCTGCTTCTCGGTAACCATATTCTGTGAACATTTTTGCATGCCAATTCTCAGATTCTTACATCTTTTTAAAGGGATAAATAATGTCCTGATATGATCATGACTAATGATAGTAATTGGCCCCTATTACGGAACAATACTATATTTTTAGTTCTTTTTAGAACATGTGTATGCTGAAAGAACATGTTTGTACATGTATTATGGCCCAATCAGCTGCTTGTTTCCTTTGATAAACTTATGTAAATATAGTTTCTGAGTAAACAGATAGGGAAATATAAAATTTCAAGACATATGGCCAGATTCCCTTCCAAGAAGACTATATGCACTTACTCTACTGCCAATATCATTTGTAACTGCCCATTTTGACACATATTTAACACAAATATACTTTAATATATTTAATATGATTTTTACCCTGCAAGTCTATTAGGGGGGTAAGAAATGATACTGCTCTGCATTTGTTTTGCAATTCTTTTGTTACTAGTGGGGTTGAACATTTGAATACATATGATTGTCTCTTTTATCTTTGGCTTATTCTTCCATTGAAGTGCTCATATTTTATATAAGTGTGTAAATACTTGGTAAATGTTTAACTTCCGCTATATTTGTTGCACATTAATTATTCCTTATTTGTCCTTCAACTTTATTTATAGTGTTTTCACCATATGAAGTTAAAACATTGCAATGTAATAAATCTGTTGCTGTTTTCACATGGGTGGGGGGATATTTAAGTCTAAAATATGTAGACATTCAAACACTTTTGAGTATCTCCATAGTGGTTCCTAATATATTTATCTAGTGATTTAAAATGCCATCTATACATAACTAATGAATCATTGAACACTATATCAAAAACTAATGATGTACTATATGGTGGCTAGCTGAACATAATAAAAAAGATTAAAAATAAGTAAATAAATACATAAAATTGTATCTATTTTCAGTCTATAAATAAATAAATAAATAAATAAAACAAAATGCTATATTTACATTTGAAAACACTGACAAACTATTTTTTTCAAAATAAAAAATGTGCTGGGTACCTGGGGTAGGAGGAGATTCTTACCTCAAAATTTACATCAGAATAAATTTTGGAAAAATTTTGGAAAAAATCAAACATTTAAATGTAAACAGATAAATAAATAAATTGAAAGAAACAGGAATATGTTTTTATAATCTTAAATTAGAAAGATTTTCAAATATGGTTTAAAACCCCAGAGCCCAAAAAGAAGAGACTGATAGACTTAAAAATATATTCAATGATTTTTAAATATGCATATTAAAAAAATACCCTGTCTATGCTACCTATAGCAATCTTTGCATTTAATGCAATCCCTATCAAAGTACCATCAACTTTTTTCAAACAAATGGAAGAAATAATCCTAAAAGTTGTATGGAAACAGAAAAGACCCCGAATAGCCAGAGGAATGTTGAAAAAGAAAAGCAAAGCTGGTGGCATAACAATTCTGGACTTCAAGATCTATTACAAAGCTGTCATCATCAAGACAGTATGGTACTGGCACAAAAACAGACACATAGATCAATGGAACAGAATAGAGAACCCAGAAATAGACCCTCACCTCTATGGTCAACTAATCTTCGACAAAACAGGAAAGAATGTCCAATGGAAAAAAGACAGTCTCTTCAACAAATGGTGTTGGGAAAATTGGACAGCCACATACAGAAGAATGAAACTGGACCATTTCCTTACACCACACACAAAAATAGACTCCAAATGGTTGAAAGACCTCAATGTGAGACAGGAATCCATCAAAATCCTTGAGGAGAACACAGGCAGCAACCTCTTTGACCTCAGCCGCAGCAACTTCTTCCTAGAAACATCACCAAAGGCAAGGGAAGCAAGGGCAAAAATGAACTATCCGGACTTCATCAAGATAAAAAGCTCTTGCATAGCAAAGGAAACAGTCAACAAAACCAAAAGACAACCAACAGAATGGGAGAAGATATTTGCAAATGACATATCAGATAAAGGGCTAGTATCCAAAATCTATAAAAAACTTATGAAATTCAACACCCAAAGAACAAAGAATCCAATCAAGAAATGGGCAGAAGACATGAACAGACATTTTTCCAAAGAAGACATCCAAATGGCCAACAGACACATGAAAAAGTGCTCAATATCGCTTGGCATCAGGGAAATCCAAATCAAAACCTCAATGAGATACCACCTCACACCAGTCAGAATGGCTAAAATTAACAAATCAGGAAATGACAGGTGTTGGCGAGGATGCAGAGAAAGGGGAACCCTCCTATACTGTTGGTGGGAAAGCAAGCTGGTGCAGCCACTCTGGAAAACAGTATAGAGGTCCCTCAAAAAGTTGAAAATAGAGCTACCCTACAACCCAGCAATTGCACTACTGGGTATTTACCGCGAAGATACAAATGTAGTGATCCGAAGGGGTACATGCACCCCCAAGTTTATAGCAGTAATGTCCACAATAGCCAAACTATGGAAAGAGCCTAGATGTCCATCAACAGATGAATAAAGAAGATGCGATATATATATATATATATATATATATATATATATATATATATATATATATATACATACACACACACACACACACAATGGAATATTATGTAGTCATCAAAAAAATGAAATCTTGCCATTTGCAACAACGTGGATGGAACTAGAGGTATTATGCTAAGCGAAATAAGTCAATCAGAGAAAGACAAGTATCATATGATCTTACTGATATGAGGAATTTGGGAAACAAGACAGAGGATCACAGGGGAAGGGAGGGAAAAATGAAACAAGACGAAACCAGAGAGGGAGACAAACCATAAGAGACTCTTAATCTCAGGAAACAAACAGGTTTGTTAAAGTGGAGGGGGGTGGGAGGGATGGGGTGGCTGTGTGATGGACATTGGGGAGGGTATGTAATATGGTGAGCTCTGTGAATTGTGTAAGACTGATGAATCACAGACCTGTACCCCTGAAACAAATAATACATTGTATGTTAATTTAAAAAAAGATCAATAAAAAAATAAACCCTATTTCAGCTTTGCACATGACTGTATTATAGCCAGTGAGGTTTATCCAAGGCACAATTATTGCTAATTGAAAAAAAAAATCCTATGTCAAAGACCAATAATAAGCTGGGAAAAATACTTGTAACTTATAAAACATAAAGGACTAAGTCCCTTACCACATAGACTCATCCAAATCCATAAGGAAAATATGTGTAAAATACAGCTTCTTAAAAATCACAAAATATGCATAACCTCAGCCATATTAAGAGAAATGCATACTAATACTATAAGACACTATTTTTAACCTATCAGATCAAAAAATTCAAAAAGTTTACTACATTACAGTTTTGGCAGGGCATGGGGTAGTAGGAATTCATTGTTAGGAATATGAACCACTAGTGAGAATTTGGCAAAATGTATTAAGACCAAGTGATGCCTAGGATGTATCCTACAGCTGTTTCATCCACGAGAGAAACTGTATGTATGATGGGACATCTACTGAAATATGCAAAAGCATTCATAGACTAGCTGAGTCACTTACAGGCCATTCAGTCAATGGGAGGCTACATAACAATAGAAACAATGAGATAATTCTAAATACTGATGTGGAATAGTATCTAAGATACTCTTACTAAGTAATTACTAAGTGTACTAAATCTCTAAGGTACTTTACTAAAGTAAGAAAAAGGAAAGGGAGGGCAGTACAGAGGCATAGCATCTACTTTGGGACCATGTGTACAAACAACAAGAACATTCAGCATCTATACTTACATATATGGGAATTAAATGTGGAGAGATAAACAACCTGGGAAGAGTGATTGCCTCTGGGAGAAAGAAATTGAACAGCTAGGGAGCTGGGACCGAAAGTGACTTATTGTTCATTACACAACTTTTGGGTTATGCGCTTATTGCCTTTTCAAATATAATTATTTTGTAACATGTTTATGTTAAATTCCATTAAATGCTTGAGTCTGCTTCTGTATTCTCTATTCTGTTACATTAATTTATATTTCTAATGCTACATTAATTCCATTTTACCACATATTAAACAACACATATTAATACAGAGTAAGGCTTCTTTCTTTCCCCATATCTGTCTTGTTGTTAGAATTTGTCCAATATTACAAAGTGTTTACTTTTTCTAATACATTTTACAAAGCTCTGTCATTGTTCAAAATTATTTTGCTGAGGCTTTAATTGAAAATAGATGAGATGAATTTTAATTTGTAGAGAACCAATAGGTTAAAATGCTACATTTTCCCATCCAAAACAGTGGTAGCCCTCTCTAATTATAGCATTTTCTTTTTTTTTTTTTTGTATTTTAGAAATTTATTATAAAGCTTTGTCATAATAAAATAAGCAAGTACTAACTACATGGATTATTTTTTTATAAGCAAAATAAAAGTAGAGTAGAAAAATAGCATTAACTGTATTCTTTCTAAGCATTCTTTCTAACTGTATTGTTTTTTTTATTATGGTATGTTAATCACCATACATTACATCATTAGTTTTTGATGTAGTGTTCCATGATTCATTGCTTGCTTATAACACCCAATGCTCCATTCAGTACGTGCCCTCTTTAATACCCATCACCAGGCTAACCCATCCCCCACCCCCCTCCCCTCTAGAACCCTCAGTTTGTTTCTCAGAGTCCATAGTCTCTCATGATTCGTCTCTCCCTCTGATTTCACCCCCACTTCATTTTTCCCTTCCTGCTATCATCTTCTTCTTCTTCTTTTTTTTTTTAACATGTAAGGGATTATTTGTTTCAGAGGTACAGTTCTGTGATTCAGCAGTCTTACACAATTCACAGCGCTGAGCGAAATAAGTCAATCAGAGAAAGACATGTATCATATGACCTCACTGATATGAGGAATTCTTTTTTTTTTTTTTAAAGATTTTATTTATTTGACAGAGAGACACAGCGTGAGAGGGAACACAAGCAGGGGGAGTGGGAGAGGGAGAAGCAGGCTTCCCGCCGAGCAGGGAGCCCGATGCGGGGCTCGATCCCAGGACCCTGGGATCATGACCTGAGCCGAAGGCAGACGCTTAACGACTGAGCCACCCAGGCACCCGATATGAGGAATTCTTAATCTCAGGAGACATTGGAGAGCATTTTCTTTTATTTTCTGTATATAGGTTATGATTTTCTCCACATAGGTACTATAATTTCTCATTAAGTTTACCCCTCAACATCTTAATTTTTGTTGACTTGGTGCATGAGTCTTTTTATGTCACAGTTTTGGATATTTATGATTGTCTAATTGATTTGGATACTTTAAAAAACTTTTTTCAGCCTATAGATTCTGCTGAATTCTGATACATGTATAATTTTCCTCGATTCCTTGGATTTTTATAGTAGTCATATCATCAACATCATCAGCAAAAACCAATGTTTATTTCCTCTTTGATAATATTTATACTTACTAATGTTCTTATGCTCAATTTGCTTTGCTTGGTATTTCCAGAGTAATTTAAATGATATTAATAACAATGGACATTCATTATTTATTCCTGTTATTAATGGGAATGAATCCAATATCCTTTCCTTATGCAATATATATCTATTCATATGCTGACAGTCAGCATAGTTTTAGTACAAATATCTATTAAAAAGTCAACCATGCAAGCTCTGTACAAGGCATGGATAAATAACGCACAGCAAAATGAACATGGGACCTATCTCCAGAATTCAGAAAGCAGAAAGATTAATAGAGGAAGACAGATAATAAACAGGCAAACAATAAATAAATATGAAAATAAGTATGAAATTACAGACTTAGGAATGTGCTGTGAAGGCCATGCTTAGGTAAAAAAATAATGGAGGGTCATGCATTGATCTCATTTAGGTGAAGTTTCAAGGGAAACAGCCTGTGAGGAACAAAGGCAAAGCATTCTTGGCAGAAAGAATAGCACATGCAAACTTTCTAAGGCAGGAAAAGTTGGTCAAGGTCATTAGCATGTTAGTGTAGCTAGAACAGAGGATAGAGTGTGTGGATGAAAGAGTAAACTGAAGTGAGATTGGAAGGATAAGCAAGACATAAGGGGACACAGATCATCCCAAGGAATCTAATTTTTATTAGAAATGCAGCAGAAAATGTCCTGAGAGGCATGTAATGGAGCTGAGGAGGTAAGATCAATAAAAGGGGAAAAACAGGTGGCTATGGTATCAGAGAAGGAAGTGCACTGAGGAAAAGGGCATGGACATTTGCACTGGATGCTGTGGAATGAGTCCATGAGAGGAGGACCTCGGTACCCATTGGATGAGCCACACGAAAGTAATCAACAACCATGACAAAAGCAGTATTGGTGTGTTAGTAAGACTCTAGGGATGGCTTGACTGCAGTTCCCTAAACCATCAGAGCTCTGACCATCATGCCTATAGTTTGTGGGTAGACAATCCACATGGACTCTCTCAAGCAAGTATATAACTTGGTCTCTGATTACCCCACATGTTCTCAGGCCAAACAAACAAAAATCGTTTTGTATTTAGGAAGATGTGTGTATCATCACCTCCATGGATTTATAAAGCAGTAGGTGGTGGTGGAGAGAACATGGGTTTTGGAGTCAAAAGATGAATGATGCTAGAACACAGAAGAACTCATGATTTTGCAGTAAACCTTGGATTGGGAGAAAGGAATAAGAGAACTAAAGACTATTTTTATGAGAGGTTTGTGGGATCCTGAACACAAGAAGACCTGCTATGAGGCATGGGTAACTCACTCTAGAAGAGGGTCACAGGGGCCATGCTCCCTCTGCTCAGAAGCTGTACCCCTGGTGCCCTGATACATTTTGCTCTTGGATTTCAACAAGACCTGAAGAGCACCATCATGAAGCTCCAGTGGGAGCATGTAAACATGGCAGACACCACATGGTGACCACATGGACAGACTGGTCTGTGAGCCAACACCGGCCTTTGGAGAGTTCAAACGTTGTAGGCAGAAAGAACAGAACTAGGTCAGAGGGTCCGAAAGCTATGAGAAAATTTTAAGTTGTTTGGTGACACAGGGTTATGAGGTCTGATTATTCTTTGTTCATTTGAATTATTATAAAAACCCAAGGGAAGCCAGAGCAGAATATCAACCTCCACAGACTACTTCATTTATTCAGCAAGTATGTGCTGAGCATCTGTTCTGGCTGGGCACTACAGAATGGGCAGACAGCCCCTACCTTCAGGAAGCTCACAGTAGTGGGAGAAAAGAGTAGTTAAATAAATATTACAGGATAAAGTAATGGTAGCCTGAATTTTGCTAAGTGAGCTTAGAAAAGAAGTGAAGAAATATACAAGTTTTCAGAGATGAAGTGAAATTTAGGCTGAGTAAATCAAAAGTCAAAGATAGGCATTCCCAGGCAAAAGAAACATGCTGGACAAAGGCACAAAGATGTGGTAAAATGTGGGATTTTCTGGGAACGGCTAGTTGTTCAGTGTTGCTGAAATGGAAGATGTACAGAAGTCGGCATTCAATGGAAGGAGATTAACTGACCCTCTGGGGGAAGTAGGTTTGAGCCAGAAGGTGATGGGCCCTGTGAAGCATTGACGTAAGGTAATGAGAGTCATAGAAAATGTGTTTTGCTTTGTTTTAAAGCAGAGGGTGATAACATCAGATGTCAGATTTAGGAATCTCTGCAGTGGTGCAAGGGATGGACCAGTCTTGCCTTGGTCCAGCATGAGGAAATGACATTGTGTGTTACAGTGATGACATAATTTGCAAAATCATTTACTGAGGGATGTTTTTCAGGTGCGTTAATATTACCCCCTGCTCATCTTTCCAAAGGTGTATGGAAAAGACGTAACAGGCAACCTTTCCATTATTTCTAAACAATGTCTGCCTCCTGCTATATAGACTGAATTCTTGTGGCCCTGTCTCCCAATTCGTATGTTGAAATCCTAAGCCAATGTGTGTTGGTGCTGGGAAATGGGGCCTTTGGGTGGTGATTTTATCATGCTAGTGGTGCCCTCATGAATGGGTGAACTACAACCCTATGGAGTAGCTGCTATTATTTTTCCTATTTTACAGATTAGAAAAGCAGAGGCATGGAGAGGTGAAGTAACATAATCCAGATCACCCAAGGTGTTAATTCAAAGCAAGTCAATTGGGCTTCAGAGTCCCTGTTTTTAACCACCACATGAAGATCCTTCCCAGTGTGTAACCTCATGCAGAAGGTAGACCTCCCAGGCTCTCACTCCCTTCAGATCAACCTTCTTTACACCCACTGAAGTGAGCATGGCAAAACCCAAAGCTAATCAGGCCTTCCCACTACTTACTTTGGTTTGTAACTCTCTATCACCCTCAGTATAATATCCTAGTCTCTTAGCATGAGCAGGAGGCATGTATGATCTGATTATCTCTTAGCACCACTACCCCCATATTCCCCCAACACCTTCCCCCAAACCCCACAGGCTTCCTACCCCTTACTGTGTATATGCTGCTCCCTTTGCTGGGAAGGCTGATCCCCTTTCTTTCCTTCTTGCTTTCCACCCTCGTTCTCAACAACCTACATTGTGCTGATTGACGGCTTTGCTGCAGCCTGAATCCTGGGTCACTTCTTGTTAAAGCCTGCTCTCGATCATCCTTGTAAAAGTAAGGAATGTTTGCCCTTATACACCAAACAGTGTCCCCAGCATTTGTCCCAGCACGCATTCATCACATTCCCAGACTCTTCCCATAGAACATAGTAGGTGATCAGCAAGTGACCATCAAAAGAGTACATGAATGGAGAGAAAGAACTGGTATGATTGAAGTATCAGGTTATTATTTATTCACTTGGCTATCAGTACCTCACTTATTAGGTTTACTTTTTTCTTCTTTTTTTCAATAGGTAACATTAAAAACAATCACCCTGAATCTATCTTTAAAGATAAATCATTTTTAGGAATCATGCTGAGGACTGGGTGATACAAAGCCTGGGGGATGGAGCATCTAGTCACAGAGGCTTGGAAGAGTGACCAGATACCAGTCAGTACGGAAAACTGCAATATTTCACAATGCTGCACCAGTGAATGTGGCCCAGCCCTCCATTCTCACCAGTAACAGTGACTCATATCCAGAGTGGTTTCTTGTGGGAGGTTGGACACCCCCATCAGGGAGAGAGGGTAGCATTATTTCCAGGAGTATGTGTAGGCAGTATGAGAGAGCACTCTGATGATTCTAATTTCTCTCTGCCAAACCCCATGTGCCCCCAACCCTCCAGAGGGCAGTAAGGATTACTGGCTTCCCAAGCAGTTATCCCTTGAGTATGGGCACTTGCCTTCTAGGCCCTACGGATCTGTCCAGCATCCTGAAAAGGGCCTGAATCTACCTGAAAGAAAGAGACCATTGTAACAGGCCGCAGTACTTCGTAGTAACAGAGGGTACAGGAATCAGGCCCTATGAGGTTAATTTGCCAGGACAAAAATTACACTTTATGTCAGAGGGTGAACTCAGGCAGGGGCTGGCTCACACACACAGCTGAATGCTGGAAATCAGGTCCACAGGGTAAAAATCAGACAGTGTTGCTGGCATTGCACCCGGCGAGGAGGCTGGATGCCTCTTCTAGAGAAGAGGAAGCCGGTGATTCATTCCCTGCAGCTGCTCCTTGACCTTGGCTAACCTTCAGGCTGGTTCAGTGGGCAGAGACCCTGACTCAGAGAGGTTCCATTTTCGGGTTCAGCCTTGGGTTGCCGCAGCTTGTATAGATGGTGGTGTTAGTACTTGAGAGCAGCAACCTAAAATTTTCTAAATGTTCATTGTTTGTCTAACTGTGGACAAAAGATGATATGTCTCTCTTACTTTTGCTATATTTTTATGACTATAAATATGTCGTCACTGTGTACTCATACAGAGCAAAGGGTGATTTAAAAATAAGTCTCACTTTGATTCTAGATGGAAAGTAATTTCAGTGCAATCATTACAGTAACCAGCCATCCTAGGTCTTGAGAACTTATTCACTGTCTCTCTTCTGACTCTTTTCCCCTTCTGAATATCCACTTCCGTCTCCAGAGTTCAAGGGCCTATCAGACAGGGGTACCGCTGACCCTCTCGCCTCTTATGAAAGGAAAGATGGTCCCTTAGAAAGAGGAGAGCATTTACTGTCCATTCTTTCTTGCTACCTAAAAGATCCTGCCCTTCTCAGCTTTGTGATGGAGGGGAGACCAAAGAGTCAACTGGAAAGGAACCATACATTTGTATCCCTTTTTAAATAAATATTTTATTTGAGGACAGTTACAGATTTACAAAAGAAGTTGCAAAGATATAAAGTGTTCCCATATACCCCATCCTCACTTTCCCTTATTGTCAACATCTTATATTACTATGTTCTATTTGTCACAACCAATGAGCCAAGGCTAAAACATTATTAATGAATAAACTCCAGTTAACCGATACTGATACATTATTAATGAAGAAAGTCCATACCTTATTCAGATTTTCTTAATTTTTACCCAATATCCCTTTTCTGTTCCAGAATTCCACCCCAGAAACCTCATTACATTTAGTCCTCATGTCTCCCTAGGCTCTTCTGGTCTGTGACAATTTCTCAGGCTTGCTCTGTTTTTGATGACCTTGACAGTTTTGAGGAGTACTGGTCAGGTGCTTTGTAGAATGTCTCTCAATTTGTGTTTTTGTGATGGTTTTCTCATGGTGAGACTGACATTCTGGGTTTTTGGAGGAAGACCACAGAGGTGAAGAGTCCTTCTATTCCCATGATCTCAAGGATGCATGGTATCAATATGATTCATCACTTTTTTTTTAAAGATTTTATTTATTTATTTGTCAGAGAGAGAGGGAGAGAAAGAGCACAAGCAGAGGGAGTGGCAGGCAGAGGGAGAAGCAGATTCCCCACTGAGCAGGGATCCCAATGCGGGACTCGATCCCAGGACCCTGGGATCATGACCTGAGCCAAAGGCAGACACTTAACCAACTGAGCCACCCAGGCGTCCCATGATTCATCACTGTTGGTGTTGACTTGAACACCTGGTGGAGGTCGTGTCTGTCGAGTTTCTCCCCTGCAGTTACTTTCCCCCAGCCCTTTCTCACTGTACTTTTTGGAGTGATGTCACTATGCAGAACCTACACTTAAGGGGTGAAGCAGAGTATTTGCATAAATTATATGAAATTACTCTGTACAGATTTATCTATTTTCTTCCATTTGTTTATTCAATCAATCATTAATCCATATCAGTTTGAGCATATCACTATTTATTCTAAAATTTGAGTTGCAATATAATACTGTGTTTTTAGTTGCTCAAATTGCCCTTGATTTGGTCTTTGGAGCTCTTTCCATTGGCTCCTGTATCTCTTGGACATACCCTCATGATTGGCAGGTGGGCTTTTGTTTTTGTTTTTATTTTAAGGAATTCTTTACTTACTGACACTACAAGATGCCCTGGCTTATCTTCAATATTTCCTGCCTCAGCCATAAGAGAATCAGCTATTTCTGCAAAGGGCTCAGGTTCCTTTGATTAGAAAATGGCATTAGAAGCCAGGATCTGGGCACTAGTTGTGCTCATGGCTACTGGGGCATCACTGCTTCTAGCCCCTTTTAGCTGACAGAGCAAAGAAATATGTATTTAGATATATACATTTTCAGCGTTGCTTTTTATTACCTTTTCCAATGTATGTCCTTAAGAGCTATCATATTTCCTCTACCCTACAGGGAATGATATGGGATGGGGGTAAAAACACATGGGCCAATGAACTGATAACTGTAAAATATTTCTACTACTCAGAACCCACACCTGGCTTTGCAAAGGAATCTATAGAGGTTTCATGAACTGGTTCTCAGGAGTTTCAGGAATCACAACATTTAAGACTTTTGCTCAATTGACATGTCTTCAAGGAGGATTTATCTTATGAACTTTTGCTACTGGGGTGGCAAAGCTAACTTTAGACTGGATTGGTTGGTGACTCTCATGGCTCCCCTTCCAAATGACAGTTATATTCTACTGACCTCTTTTTATGTTTGCTTTATCATACATGGACGGCAGACTTCAGGCATATGTTCTGTTTCTCCATAGAGCTGAAATTAAGGCCTGATACATTGCAATTAAGTACTAGACATCAGAGAAATAAGTAAATGAGCAAGTGAGTAACTCATCTACAGAACTGTCATAGCTAAGTGATGGTAGATCATTTAATAGAGTCCTCTGGCACATGGTACTGAAAATATATCTGTAACTTATAAACATCCTCAGAAACTTATTCACTTATTCACAGTTTTAGGAAGGTGGGAGTGGGGTCCAAACTAGGGGTTCCCAGCCTCAGAGCTAGCTCACTCATGGGCATATGAAAACAGAGGAGCCGGCCTGTCACAGATACTGCACTGGGGTCAGATCAGGGCCATGCTTCTGATCCCTCCCACTGCCAGTCTTTTATGGTCTGGGAGCACCAGTGAAGGGAGCAGCATGGGCTCTTCCTTCTCCTCCTCTGTGTCGTCCTCCAGAACTGCCCCTGTGCCACAGTGACTGATGGCGTGTACGGTCCCATCACTTCCTGCTATCAAACTCTTTGGCTCAAATTGCAAACATCAATACTCATTTTACATATATTTTTTAAAGATTTTATTTATTTATTTGAGAGAGAATGAGAGAGAGAGAGAGCACGCATGAGAGGGGGGAGGGTCAGAGGGAGAAGCGGGACTCGATGCCGGGACTCCAGGATCATGACCTGAGCCGAAGGCAGTCGCTTAACCAACTGAGCCACCCAGGCGCCCTCATTTTACATATTTAAGAACCAAAATCATTTTTCAATATTACTTTAAAGTGAAATGGAATCTGTTGTTTTCCCAATTTCTAGAGGGGAGGGGTGTGGGGGGATGGGTTAGCCTGGTGATGGGTATTAAAGAGGGCACGTTCTGCATGGAGCACTGGGTGTTATACACAAACAATGAATCATGGAACACTACATCAAAAACTAATGACGTAATGTATGGTGATTAACATAACATAATAAAATAAAATTTTAAAAAAATTACCTTAAGTAACGCAACTCCACTACCAGCTCAAGTAGAGCCTGTCACCGTATCCAGGAGCAGTGTACGGTGACTTATGGGCCTTTAAACTAGGCTGTGCACTGAAGCAACTTGACATGTTGACATGCTGCGGAGCTCACTCATCTCCGGATTATACCCCTTGCTCCTCCCAGCCAGCATGGCCTCCCCACTTCTCATCAGTGGGCACTAAAATTTTTCTCAAGCAGACAAGGGGAGGTGGGACCTTTATGGATGTTCACAATTCCAGTAGGCAGCTTCATGGCTTGTGCTCTGAGACCCTGGGACGGAATCTTTTCCTCTTCTGCTGGGCCCACCACTTACCCTTGCTTTATTTCCTATTTCTAGTTGGCAACATGTGGGGCTTTGGAGAAAAACCAATTGCATACACGCATGGCACTAACCTAAATACACATTTATCCAAGGGGGCCGTTGTACCACCTTTGATGCCCTGAGACTCCCTGCACAACTGTGGTGGCTAAAAATGGCCTGCGTTGCCTTCCTTTCTCACTGGAGAGCTGGGCTGCTGGGTGTGTTTTGTTCATGCCTTCAGTCCTTCTCCCAACCCCCCATCTGCAGCCTGCTCAGAGCTGAGTTGCAGCTGCAAACAGTTTTTGTCCGCAATGCCCTCCCTGAAAATAGTCATCTTTGTTGTGACTGAGATATTTAGATCTTTCTCTCAGTAGTGCCCTTACTTGATTGACTGATGAGCCTGCAAGTTATTTTGAATCTAGGTTATTTCTATTTCTGATGTAAGATGCTAGAGGCTGCATAATTGCTCACTCCACTCTTTTTATTTGATAATCTAAACTAAGCAAGTAAGCTGTTTTGTTGTAAAGGCTATATTTTTTTTTTTCAGAGATATTGATGGTCAGAACCCAACACTGGGCGTTTCTCCCTCGTATTAAATTACACTGCTTGGAGGCATAACATGTCAACATCTTGGTGTCTAGTGCTCTCAGGGGAATCTTTTTTAGGATTCTTTTTCTGGAGGACAAAAAAAAAAACAAAAAAAACACTGCCTCAAGGTCCTTTAGTAAATCATTCTGTAAGTGGCCCACAAAAGATGGAGGGATGTGGCCTGGCAATAAAGATATTATCTGGAAAGTTTTAAATTAATGGCTCCATGGAAGGTGCTGAGTTGGTTTTCCCCATGCCTAGATTTTGATAAATTGGGTTATTCACACTACACAGAAATTTAATTTGATGACATCTTAAGGTTAAGCTGTAAGGAGGCAGAATGACAGGAGAGTCTAGAGAAAAATGACTGCCCACACAGCAAAGGAAACCTGGATTAGCTCGGCTCCCCCCATGCAGTTTGCATGGGAGGTGAACATTATTAATATTGCCCTTATTTTTTAATGTAAACATTTACTTTCAATTTAAATAGTTTTATGGTCTTTCATGAAATGAGTTTTTTAAAATGACAAAGATGAATAAAAATTAACTGGACAAGGAAGTAACTTAATGATGATTAAAATAAGTGATAAGGCTAAGAACACCGGTGTTGAAATTTCCAGAGTTACAAAACTGTCAGATGAGTGATTAATTAAAAACAACATTGTCCTAGTAAACAAATGAAAAACCAGGCTAATACTTAGATTTTATTATTGAAGTATAATATACATTTGTAAAGACAAAGCATAGGATTTTACAAAAATATACCGATGCATTTTATTTAGCAAAAGTTATACTATGAAGGGATTCTATGTGGAAGGAGGAATTGCCAAACTTGAAGTACCATGTAGTTAGAACTTGATTAAAAATATTTGTGTACTTAGCATATTTCAATAAATTTTCCCTCAACCTATGTATTATCATTGTTCCTAAGTTGCCCACATACTAAGTCTATGAAGCATATTTGGTGAAATTATTTGTTAAATTTTTAAACGCAAATACAATTAATGATGTTTGGCTTTGGTGTGGTATAATTTTGGTGCACATCATCTATTCACATTTGCCTATGAGTAGCAAAATATTAAGTCAACATGTAATGAAAAACTCAAGCCTGGCAACTAGCTATGTGCTAATTTATGCCAGGCTCTGTGTATTAGGAACAGGGAAAACAGACATGATATGTCATTATTTTATCTTTGAACTTCCTCCTTCAAAAGGTATGAGAAGCTGAATTATTTTTTAAATAACCTTTTTATTTTAGCTTCAGTTCACAAAAAAAAAAGTTGCAAAGCTAGTACAGAGGATTCCTATGCACCTCACACACAGTTTCCCCTATTGTTAACATCACACATGACTATAATATGTTTGGCACAAGTAATGAAACACTATTCATGCATATACATTAGTTAAAGTCATACTTTATTCAGATTTCCTTAGTTTTTCCTAATGTTCTTTTCTGTTCCAAAATCTCACCCAGGTTACTATATTAATATTTAGTTATCATGTCTCTTGAGGCTCCTCTAGACTCTGACAGTTTCTCAGACACTTCTTGGTCTTGATGTCCTTGAAAGTTTAGGGGAGTATTGTTCAGGTATTTTGTAGAATGTCCCTCTAATGTCGTGCATTTGATGTATTTCTTATAATTAGACTTGGGTCATGTGTTTTGGGGAGGAAGGCCACAGAGGTGAAGTGCCCTTCCCATCACATCCTATCAAGAGTGCATATTATCAGTATGACTTATTACTATAGATGACCTTGATCAAGATCACTTGGTTTGTCAGGTTTCTTTCTACTGCAAGGTTACTCTTTTTTCCCATTTCCATAGTGTACACTTTTACTCTTTGGAAAAATGTCACTCTCTGAAGCCCACACTTGAGGGATGGAGGTAATATTTCTCCTACTTAAGTGGGGAGTATCTGCATAAGTATTTGGAATTCTTCACAGAATATTTGTCTACTTTCTCCCATTTATTTATTCAATCATTTATTTTTTATTTGTATTATTTGTTTCAGGGGTACAGGTCTGTGATTCATCAGTCTTACACAATACACAGCACTCACCGTAACACATACCCTCCCCAATGTCCATCACCCAGCCACCCCATCCCTCTCAACCCCTCCACTCCAGCAAACCTCAGTTTGTTTCCTGAGATTAAGAGTCTCTTATGGTTTGTCTCCCTCTCTGGTTTCATCTTGTTACATTTTTCCCTCACTTCCCCTATGATCCTCTGTCTTGTTTCTCAAATTCCCCATATCAGTGAGATCATATGGTACTTGTCTTTCTCTGATTGACTTATTTCGCTTAACATATACCCTTTAGTTCCATCTGTGTCATTGCAAATGGCAAGATTTCATTTTTTGATGGCTGCATAATATTCCTCTGTGGGTGTGTGTGTGTATACACACCACATCTTCTTTACTATTCATCTGTTGATGGACATCTAGGCTCTTTCCATAGTTTGGCTATTGTGGACATTGCTGCTATAAACTTTGGGGTGCATGTGCCCCTTCAGATCACTACATTTGTATCTCTGGGGTAAATACCCAGTAGTGCAATTGCTGGGTCGTAGGGTAGCTCTATTTTCAACTTTTATTCAATCATTTATTAATGTGAGTATGGATTCATGGGTATTTATTTTGTTCTTTTAGTTATAATGCAATATTATGGTATTCATTTTGTTACTCAAACTGGAGCCTAAGATTGTGACTCCAGTTACAATGTTTGGGTTCACTGCTACCCCCCCACCCCTGACATTGAGAAATTCTCAGACAGCAGCTGGGGGTTCTACAATTCAACTCAATTCTGCCACTATCTACTGGAATTGAGATCCTACAGATTAAAGGCTCAGTCCTACAAGTTTGCCCCCTCACCTTCAGGCACCAATCACAAGTCCAGGTTGTCACCTGTGCTTCTGACTGACTGGTTATAGATCGAAGTTCCCACCACCTCCTCCTCAGATTCAATTAATTGCTAGATGGCTCACAGAACTCAGAGAAATATTTTGCTTCCTAGATTACCAGTTTATTATAAAATGGTAGAACTCAAGAATACCCAGATGAAAGAGATGCATAGGGCAAGGTGTGAGGAAAGAGTGGGGAGTGTCCATGTCCTTTCTGGGCACTACTCTCCCCACATCTCCACGTGTTCACCAACCCAGAAGCTCTCCAAACCCTGCCCATGTGGGTTTTTATGGAGGTTTCATTAGGTAAACATGTTTGATTAGATCACTGGTCATCGGTGATGGAATTTTCAGTCCCACCCCAACCTCCCCAAAGTCGGGGGGTGAGGGTGGGACTGAAAATTCCCTTCTAATGACATGGTTGGCTCCACTGGCAACCAGCCTCCAGCTGTAGGTACTTTCCAAAAGCCACCTCATTAACGTAGCAGAATGTGTCACTCTCATAACAGGACATTTCAAGGGTTTTAGGATCTTTGTTCCAAGAATCAGGATGAAGACTAAATATATATTTCTTATAATAAATCAGAATATCACAGAACCAAAATATTGTATTCATTTTATTTCATATCTATGGGTTTGTTTTTATTTGCTGGTCATAATCTATTTTTCTAACCTTAAGCAATATGGAAAAACAAATTTATAAAGACATTTTTAAGAATTCAATCGGGAATCATTATTTTTCCATAGTTAAGTCTCTGGAACATATGAACATTAGTATGCGAAAGTTACAAGATCCACTATAGAAACTATTACTTTAGTGCTGAAATCTACATCAACAGTATTTAAATGTTAATTTTACCAAATATTTTTAATTTATGACTGCCTTTTATATCCTTTATAATTCATTCTTAGTTGTTCAGGAGAGAAGTGTTTATCTATAGCTTATTTATATGGGTAAAATTATAAAGGAAATCTGATGCTAAACTGATAAACATGTCTTCTTGATACAAACAAACTTTAACCCATGAAGAACAAAAGTTTTATAACAGATCTCTGTGTTAAATAATAAAATCATTTGGTGGGGTTTTGGGGACATTCCACCTTCAGACATTATTATAGAGTTGCTTAAGGGAAACCTATGCTCCTTACAAGAAAAGCAAAATTTTAAAAATTGGATAAAATACACATGAATAAATCTGTTTAAAACTATGGAAGAGGTACGAAATCAAACATGGCTAAGGGGATTAAGATCCCAGAGAGGGCAACACAACAAGACTAACCCAGTGATGTTCTGTGAATTTTTATTCCAGAGGTATTTATCTCCACAAATATTCCCGGTAAAGGAAAGAGGTGAAGGAAAGAGGTGAAATGCAGAATTTTCTCTGGCACAGGACAGCTGCTGAGCATGGAAGAACCAGCAGAGTTTTAGGTAGTCCAATAAAGCTGGAAAGACAAATCTGGAGACTTGAAGAGTCAATATGACAGTGAGAAAGAGAATCAAGAATGAGCCTGCCACAATGTTCCCCACCCCAAGTCTTTGAGGAATTCTGATGTATCAAAGTTAAAAAGCTAAGCAAAGAACTTCTGAGAAGCAGAACAGGGATCTCAATAGTGCAGATCTAAGAATTATAGTAGAGGTCTCATCTCAGCAGGAGAAAGGAAGCTTTGTAAATTCACCAGTCTCTGAGTTGGAAGTCCTTAAAAGGTTCTGCTCAGGAGCAAGATCAAGTCAGAAGTAGGAGAAATCTTACAAGTCTGCAGACCAGTTGGGAGTCCATTCAATCTCTAATTGAGTTAAGTAAAAATGATCATCCCCTACTCAAACTACCTTGCAGAGAAAAGAATGAATGTTCTCTGAAGAAAAAAAAAAAAAACAAAAACAGGACTAAAAGTTTTAAACATACTATTCCATGTTCAATAAACAAATTCTAGAAAATCTAAAAAAGGGAGACTTATGACAACATATAACAGAAAACTTAAGCAAAAGAAATAGACCTAGTGACTCAGATATTGGAGCTGGAGACACAGACTTTAAAATATTTCTGGTGACTATGATAAAGAAAAAAGGAGAAAGATGGAGAAGGGCATTAAAGGCTATAAAATTATTTTATTATTTTTTAAGACTTTATTGAGAGAGAGAGAGAGAGCACAAGTAGGAGGAGTGGCAGGCAGAGGGAGAGGGAGAAGCAGGCTCCACAGAGCAGGGAGCCCAACATGGGGCTCAATCCCAGGACCCCAGGATCATGACCTGAGCCAAAGGCAGCTGCCTAACCAACTGAGCCACCCAGGTGTCCTGAGACTGTAAAATTTTAATAGAATATTGGCATCTATAATAAAAATTGAGTAGAAATTTTAAAAATGAAAAAAAACTGAAATTAATAAGTTAATAGTTTCATATAACTAGAGAAGAGAGGATTAATTCTGTGATGCAGATTTATAGAAAATATCTAAACTGAATCAGAGAGAGGAAAAGAAAAAAAAAATGTGTACGAGATACAATGAAATGTTCTAATATATGTGTAACTGCAGTTCCAGAAAGAGAAAAAAGAAGGTGATAAGATTAAAAAAAAAAAAAAACAATATTTGTAGAGATAAATACTAAGAATGTTCCCAAAGTGATTAATGACATCAACTTATAGATTCAAGTAGTGGAGGGAAGGTAAACAGAATAAGTAAAAGGAAGGTACACTAAGGCAGATCTCAGCAAGGTACTGAAAACCAAAGAAGACAGAGTAGAAAAACTTTTAAAGCAACAAGAAAAAAAAAGACACAATTTCTTTAAAGAAGCAAACAACTACAAGATGACGTTCCTTTCAGTATTTTTAAAACTGCCAGTACTTTAAGTGTTGAAATAAAATAACTTATAACCTAGAATTCTATATCCAACAAAAAAAATCTTTCAAAAATAGAGGCAAAATAAAGACATTTTCAGAGAAACCAAAATAGAGAGACTAGACCTGCACCAAATGCTAACATGATTTTTTAGGAGGAAGAAAAATTGCCCTGAATGGAAACATGGAAATGCAAAAACTAATAAGGAGTAATCTAGAGAGTATATTGTGGGTAAATATAAACATTTATCTTAAAAAACAATAATAAAGTAATAATGTCTTCTGTTGTTTAAGGAAAAAAAAAAGTTAAAATGCAAAATAATGTGAAAAGGCCAGAGGAAGGTAAAAGTATTAAATTCTACGAGCTGGTAAAAAGTCAAAGATACATCATGTAGTCTCTAGTCTGAGAAAAGTGATCTCAGAGAATAATGAAAGAAAATTTAAAAACTTAAAGAGAAAAGGGATATTTAGAAATACTTGATTCACACAAAGGAAAACAAGAAAGGAGAGAAAAAGGTATAAAAACAAAAATACAATGGGGTCAAATAGGAAAATGAAAAGTAAAATGACACATATGAACCCAAATATGTCAGCAATTGTATTAAATGTGAAAGGACTAAATCTGACAATTAAAAGTCCAAGATTTTTAGAAGAGATAAGAAAAATAAAAGCCAACTTCTATATTTGCTTATTGAAGAATTACTGTTAATAGAAACATGGCAGTTTGAAAATAAAGGAGTGGGAAAGGATATACTGCTTAACCATCAACTAAAGGGAAACTCATGTACTGATATAATATCAGGCAAAGCAGATGTTAAAGAAAAAATATTAGGAGAGCATAAAGATAAGGGTATTTTATTATTATAAACAGTAAAATATAATTACATATATATTCATGTACCAATTAATATTTTAAATATATAAAATATGTATCATACAAATAAATAGTAAGTGATATAAATTAAATGAAATACAATATAAATATGAAGTACAGATAGATTGAAATGGAAGGAAATAACAGGCAAAACACTCATACTGGGAGAGTTTCACACACTTCTCTCAATAGGTGACAGACAAAAAAGACTAGATAACATTAATAAACTTAGTCTAACGTTATATGTAGAATGATACAATGAACAATGATGGAATAAAACTTTCAACAGCACGTGTAAATTTACCAAAATTGATCATACTCTGAGTCACAAGGCAACTATTAATAAATTTCATAATTCAAAGTATGTTCTCTCCTCACATTGTAACTAAGGCAGAAATCAATAATAAAATAATAAATATAATATCTCCACTATTTAGAGAATAAAGAAGAAACTTTCCAATGGCTTCTCTGTCAAGGTAGAATTCAAATTGGAAGTTAAATCATGTTTTTCACTGATAACATAATATCAAAACATGTAGGATACAGATAAAGCAGTACTAAAAGGGAAATATATAGTTGTGAAGGACTATAGTACAAAAGAAGAAAGAAAATCAATATTTAAGTTCCCATTTGAAGAACTTAGGGAATGTTAAATCATTTCCAAAGAAAGTAAAAGGAAAGAATTCATATAATTCTGTGAAGCAGATTTATAGAAAATATAAGAAATACAGAAGAAATCAATCAAGTGAAAAACAAAAGTATAATGGAGAAAATCAGCACAGCCAAATAATGGTTTTATAAATGAATGATAAAATAGTGAATGTTTATCAATTAATAAAAGAGGGAAAGAACAAAGAAACAATTACCAGGAATAAGAAAGAAGACATCACTACAGATTCTATATTTAAAAGATAATAAGAGCATTTTAGAGAAAATGAACAAATTCCTTCAAAAGCACAACCAATCAAATGGGCTCAAGAAGAAATTTTAAAAATCTGAATATTCCTAGAGAAATTGAATGTGATTAAAAGAAAAAAAAAAAAAAACTCCTGACACAGAAAGTTTTATTAGTGACTCCTCTAAATACTAAAAAAAAAGGGGGAACAATGTCACTCTTACACAAATTCTTCCAGAAAATAGAAAAGGAGAGAATACTTATAAATATATTTTATGAGGCTAGTTTAATCTTGATATGAAACCTAAAGCAGATACATAAGAAGAAAAGAGAATTATAGACCAACACTCTCATGAAAATAGAAGTGAAAAACTTAAAATGTTAGCAAAACTAATTCAGCAATATTAAGAAAAGGAAAATCCATTGCAAAAATAGTGGAGTTTATACCAAAAGAGCAAAACTGTTTACACACTGGGTAGTCAATCAATGTAATTCACCATATTATCAGAGAACAAAGAGAAAATCACCAGATAATCTCAGCATTGGCTGAATAACACATTTGATAAAATTCAATAGATACACTCCATAAAAGCTTTTCGTAAACTAGAATTAGAAGGAAATTTCTCGGGGCGCCGGGGTGGCTCAGTCGTTAAGTGTCTGCCTTCGGCTCAGGTCGTGGTCCCAGGGTCCTGGGATCCAGCCCTACATCGGGCTCCCTGCTCCGCAGGAAGCCTGCTTCTCCCTCTCCCACTCCTCCGATTGTGTTTTCTCTCTCGCTGTGTCTCTCTCTGTCAAATAAATAAAATCTTTAAAAAAAAAGAAATTTCTTTGATTTAATAGTAATACAACAACAAAAACCCTACATTAAATGGTGAATTTCAAATGGTGAAGAATTCCAAATGGTGAAGAAAGCTTTCTTCCTGTAAATAAGAACAAGGCAAGGATTTTACTTGCCCCCACTTCTATTCATCACGTTGCAGGACAGATGGTGTAATAAGGAAAATTGTAAAAAAGATATAAAAGGAAGAATAAAAAGACATCATTATTCAGAGTTAAGATAGTTGTATATATTGAAAATCCCTCAAAAATCTATAGATAAAATATTAAAATTGATTAGGGAGTTTGGCAAAATCACAAGATAAAAGGTAAAAAAATCAATGGCATTTATATTTATTAGGAACAAACAAATAGAAAATGAAATTTTAAAATATTGTTTAGCATAAAAATAATTATTTGGAATAATCTAATAAAAGACGTGCAGGAACTGTGCTGAAATAAGAAAACGTTATGAAGAGCACTTTTAAAAGACCTAAATATATCTGGAAAGATATACCACATTTATTAATTTGAAGACTTATTATTGTGAGGGTGTTAATTCTCCCCAAATTGATATATAGATTTAATACAATTCCAATCTGTATCTCAGCAGATTTTGTGAAAATTGGAAAACTAATTATAAATTAGCGGGACATGCAAAAGCAAAGGATAATCAAGGAAGTTTTGAGAAAGAAAAAGAAAGCTGAAGGACATACATGGTTAAAATGAAAGAAAAAAAAGAGAGTACCAAGTGTCGGCAAATATTTAAATAACAGGAAGTCATCATACTTCATACTCTGCTTGGCAAGAGTGTATATTGTTAAGATCTCTTTGGGAAACTGATGGCATCAACTCAACCTGAACATAGGTATATGCCTTATGACCCACAAATTTCAGTTCTACAATATGTTCTATATGATGAAGAATGGAGAGACATACAGATGTTCTTTAAAATGTACTTAAGAATTCATCCTGGAACTATGCAAAACAACCCAGACCTGGAATTCCAATGCCCATGAATATTAGATCAGGCAAATAAATTGTGGTATATTCATGAGATGAAATATACAGGAATAGTACCAACAAACCATCACTACATTACAAAGCCATGTTTGGATTGCAAAACAATGTCAAAACAAAAAATATACATATAATTCCATTTCTACAAAGTTATAAAACAGGTAAAATTAATGTATCATGTTATAAATCATGATAGTGGTTATTTTGTGGGTAGCAAGGAGGGTGGAGCTTTAGGAGTAATTGTGGTGTAATGTCTGATCTGTTTCTTGATCTGAGAGTTGGTACATAAAAATGTCCCTTTTCTAAAGCTTACTCAAGCTCTACACCTCCTCCATAAAAATTTTGCTTAAAAAATTCCAAATGGGCAAGGGGATGAGAAATCCAGCCTAATGTGAAAGACTATTTTGAATTGAAATATAGTGAAAAGCAAAGACATCATATGTGAAGGCAATTAGAAGCACCTTTCTCCTTGACCAAGTCTGTCTCCATCCAACTGTAATAAATGTTTCAGTAGCAGACGTTGACCATAATAAGTACTTTTGCAGGCTCAGAGCCAAACCCAGATAAGCCTCAGTAGGACTTTGTCCCATTTCTTAATTTAAAAATGCAGTATTCATTTTAAAGGCTAATTTTAGCTATCCTGTTAAATCTCTGTTGCACCAGGCTGCTCTATTCACCTTCCCTAATGTTTACTAATCCTTGAAAATAATTGAAAGCAATTTTACAGAAGCATGAAATGAGTTTTCATGGATTTTCATCTATGCAAAGTGGGCTTCAAAATTATATTTGATCCTGAGTAGATCACCTACTTGTGTTTTTTCAACTTCTCCTATTTCCTTATTGTAACTTTACTAGGTCTCATATGTTGTTTCCCAAAAGATTTTAAGAGGTAATTGCTAAGCAAATAACATAAGCAAGATTATACAATTTTCTATCATTTGTCAACTAAAAAGTATATCATGATGCCTATTCTGAAAAATTCTTTCCATTTTTTGATGCATTATCTACAGCATGCTATTAACTTTTATAACACTTAAATTATTTTTATTATATAAGTAATATAAATATATTCTTTGTCAATTCATTTAATATGGAAATCTATACACATATGTCCAAACATGCATATACATGCACACACATTTGTAGCAATGCTCCCTTCTCCTGTTCCTAATCCCACTCCCCTCCTCATGGATCTCTCTAGGAGGTGACTGACTATACTATATTATTTCTGAAATGACTTATCCCTGAAAACCCAGTATCTTCAAATCCCATAGCATCATTTGATCATACCATTTTCTGTTTTTTACATAAAAAAGAAATCTTCTCTAAAAAGGACGATTTTTCTATTTTCACTTGCTTCATAGTGGTAGTAGTAACAGGTAATATTTATTGTGCTTCCACTGGGACAATTTACTAAGCACTTTACAAAGACCAACTCATTTTATCCTCCTAACATTCTATGTGGGTATATGCTACCTCCACTGTAGAAGTTCTTTCAGGGAGAGGAAAGTAAACACCTAGAGTCACAATTATTAAGTGGCAGATGTGAATTCTGAATTTGTGAAATCTGATTCCAAACTTCCAATTAACCCACATCTGCATTAGTGGGATTCTTACTCTGAACTTTAGTGATTCCCACATTTGACTATAACAAGAGTAAGCAAAGAATTCAGGTAATCTTTGACTCTCTTGGTACAATCACCTATCTCAAAGTTACAAAAGTACCAGCGTATTTCCAATGTTTACCAAGTAGTTGACTGCAATTTGGAAAAAGTTATCTAAAAAGTCATGAATTGTATTTTATTATGATTAAGTAAGAAAATCAGGTGTGAGACCCCAGTATATCTGGCCCATAGCCTCTGTGATAATTATGGAAGACATTCCTAGTTATCACAAATATTTTCATTCTTCTCACCCCACTCCCTTTGACCACATCTGGCAAATGGTGTTTCCTAATACCCCTGATGTTAGGGGCCCTCATCACACGACTTACTTTGGCTAAGGAAATGTGGGCCAAACAATATTTTTGAGCTGTTGAGCATCTTGTTGGGCTCTTTGTACTGTGCTCAACCCTGAAGCCTCAGGCTGTGATGTCAGCATCCTCATACTAAGGGGACACCAGGTGGGGTAGAGTTCCTCCCAATCACCAGTAACCCAGCTTTGGTCTTAGGTGGTGAGCCAGAAATAAACATTATTATTTAAGTCACTCTCAGTTTGGGGATTGTTCATAACTACAGAATTTCCTTGGTTGTCCTGATGGTTAATTAAAAAGCAGACACAAACAAACAAACTTGCTTTGTTGAGTGTATAGGTTACATCTTAACTTACAATTCTGTCAGGTGTTACCCATAATCTTTTTTTTCCCCCATAATCTTCCTAAAGGTAAAGGCTAAAATGTAAACAGCACTTACCATATACTGAGCACTATTCAAGTTTTTCAACAAGTCTAAGAAGTAGGTGGTATTACTATTCCCATTTTGCAGAAGAGCAAACATGCTCTTGGTCATACAGCTAACAAGGGATAGAGGTGGGATTTGAAATGGGGCAATCTATGCACAGAAACGTGAAAAAGTCTGTGGGAAAAAATGTGTTTCAGGGAAGCTGAATGAGTTCTAAAGAGCACATGGCTAGGAAGTGACATTAGCAAGTCTTGACAGGATGAGCTGACCTGAGATTCCCTGAGGATTCCTGGAAGTGCTATAAAAGGTCTAAATAGTGCCCTTTGGGGGGTTACTTAAAGTGTTGGCAACCCCACAGGATTCATAAGAAATAAATACGGGGGAATTCAGTTATTTCTCTCTCTTTGTGATTTTTTGTTTTCCTTCTGTTTACTTTTGTTAATTAATATTAACCCCATAAACACTAATGAAATGATGCAAAGGGTAACTTTCAGGAGAGTTACACAACTCTCTTTAATTTGTTGCCTAGTTCTAGAAATACCTAGAAAGCTGCAAAAATCTGGGTTACTAATATTTCCTTCATATGAAGCAGAAATCAGAAAAATTAAATTATTAGTTGCTTTATTTATTTATTTGCTTTTTGGTCATACTATAGAATTATGCAGCTGAAAGCACATTAGTCTTTCTTAGTAGATACTGTAACATCTATATCAATCTAGATTATTTTCCAGTCCTTAAAAATATATTTATATGTAACTGACTTAAAAGTCAACAATTTGTTTTCTTTCTTTATTACCCCTAACATGAATTCCTACACCATGGAGACCTTTGAGGTTTCTGTTTCCTGCATTTGCTCACAAATTATTTTTGCTGATGTGAGCTGTCCTTTGTCATTTCATTTCTGTCTGCACAAATTCTCCTGTTCCTAATGTCCAGTGAAAGTTCTAGTGCTCCTTAAATTACTCTCTCTATTAGTTTAGCTCATGTGATCAACTGTGCCTCACTATTCTGGAAAAGAGTAGGGGCTGCATTATTTATTAAACAGCTTTTATGATTGCCTTCCTTGCTTGGTTATCTTTTGATGTCTATCCCCTCTTAAGGTGTATGCTTCTTAAGGAAATGACTTGTGTGTGTGTGTGTGTGTGTATATATAAAAGAATCTGGCACAGGACTATGAACATAGTAAGTGTTAATAAATGTTTTTGGATTCACTGCTGGAGAGTCACCAACTCTACACGGTGGTATCTTATAATCAAAAGTTGCTTCTAAATGATTTTTGTATTCCATAATCTCCTATTAATATATACTACATGTTACATTATTGATTCAAGCAAACACCTAACACAGATATAACCAGTGTTTCTTTTATGTCTTATCTTTTAGAGTATAACAACCCTGGGATCCAGGCCATGCTTTCTCAGTTTTTTTGGTTGGTTGTTTTTTTGTGTTTTGTTTTTACCAATACAGCAGAAGTACTTCGATGTTTTTTTCCAAATACAAATCCCTTTCTAGCATCCGGACCACCAGCCCAAATTTTGATAATTAGTTCCTTTCTTTCTTTTTTTATAATTTTATAACCTATATTTGCATTTTGAAACATGTTCTGTATGCTTACATTCTTCTGAAATTTGTTAAAATTTTATTTATATCCAATATATATCCAACTTTTTAAAAATGGTCCATATGCACTTAAAATAATGTTTTTTTACAATAATTGGCCACGGTGCCATTTCTATATCTATTCATTCAAGTTTGTTAATCACAATTTTGTCTGCAGGTTCTATCAATTACTCAGGGAGATGAGTTAAAAATCTGTACTATGATTATGATTATGAATTTTTTCTTTGTTTCTTCTTGCAGTTTTTTCTCTCCCTCCACCACCTCTGTCCCTCTGCCTTGAAGGAAAAAATCAGTTTTGGAAACAAAGCATGTACCATACGTTATGTACCACTTAGAGCAAGGGCAGAGCAGTACCCTGTATTTAAAACATATTAATATTCTTTTTTTTTTTAAGATTTTATTTATTCATTTGAGACACAGAGATACAGAGACAGAGAGAGAGCATGAGCAGGGAGAGAGGCAGAGGGAGAGGGAGAAGCAGGCTCCCCGCTGAGCCAGGAGCCCGATGTGGGGCTCGATCCCATGACTCTGGGATCATGACCTGAGCCGAAGGCAGACGCTTAACCGACTGAGCCACCCAGACGCCCCTAAAACATATTAATATTCTAAAACAAAGCCACCACAGTGGATAAAGACCATAAATGATATCTTGTCAAGTAAGCTCAAGTTTTGGCAGCAAACATGCAAAGCTTTCAGTTTTCAAAGCTTTGTTGATTTCATCATTGTGAACAAGAGATTCTACATCTGTATTTTTAGGGTAGGTTATAATGTGCGATATGAACAGTGTTCTCTTCTAGCGCATGGAACCATTTATCATTATAAAGTGATGTTCATCTCTAGAAATGCCTTTCACTTTAAGTTCTATTTGTCTGATATTAATGTAGTTGATATCAATGTATATTATCATTGTAGCAGCAAATTAATATATTATATATGATATTCTATTACATCTATAAACTGGTTCATATTTATGTGGTATATCTTTCTCTTTTTCTATATCCTTATAATTTAGGTATATTTTTGATGTGTCTCCTAAAAGTATTTTAATTGAAGTTTTAAAAACATATTCTGAAGTCATTTTTCTTAAAGTACTTAGTTTCTTTACAGTTAATGTAATTACCGTATTACATTTAATGAAATAATTGGTTTAAGTACACTGTCATACTTTCTGATTTCTGTATTTCTCTCCATTTTTATGTATTTCTCTCCTTTTTTGACCATTTTTCCTAATTGCTTTTTGTACTTATGTGTTTTTCTCCCTACCTATGCAATGGTTATTTTCTTTCCTATTAGTTGCAACCTTAAAAATTAAAATATGCAGATCTGACAAAATAGAAAATTAATTCTTTTCATCTTCAACCAGATGATAATACAAGGACCTTAAAACAATGCACACTCATGCATACTGGCTTGTATGCTGTTCTAGCCATCACTATTTTCCTCTTTTCCAGAATACCTCAGGTCATGATGTGAGCATGTACACTGGGCAGACTGCAGTGCAGTTTCTCCCAGCTGCTCTGCACCCTTCTCCAACCACTGGTACCAAGGCACCCTCCTGGAATGTCCCCTACAGGTGGAATCAGGATCTGCTTAGATTTAGTTCATCTTTTCCCTGAGTCTTAGCTTTGGGAGAATCCTCCCTTTGGAGAGCCAGCTTTCCTGTTAGACTGAACATGATGGAGAGGCTCCGGATTTTGATCCATATTTTCATCACCCCAAGAGACCCTCACAACAAAACTTGAATTCACCTGTGTCAGTAATTGCCCTCAGGTAAAGGCTGTTTCAGCACTCAGCTTGCTTTCTTGGGTCTCTGCTTTCACTTAGTTTCGGAACCTAATAACTCTTACTTTCTTTGTATTTTTTTAATTTGAGTACAGTTGACACACAATGTTACATTAGTTTCAGGTGTACAACATAGTGACTCTGTAAGTTTATACTTTATGCTATGCTCACTACACGTGCAGCTACCTTCTGTCACCATGCAACACCATTACAATATCATTGACTATATTCTGTATGCTGTCTTTTTAAAAAAATTTTATTATGTTATGTTAATCACCATACATTACATCATTAGTTTTTGATGTAGTGATCCATGATTCATTGTTTGCATATAACACCCAGTGCTCCATGCAGTACGTGCCCTCCTTAATACCCATCACTGGGCTAACCCATCCCCCCACCCTCCTCCCCTCTAAAACCTTGTTTGTTTCTCAGAGTCTGTAGTCTTTCATGGTTCATCTCCCCCTCCGATTTCCCCCCTTCATTTTTCCCTTCCTGCTATCTTCTTCTTTTTTTAGTTAACATATAATGTATTATTTGTTTCAGAGGTACAGGTCTGTGATTCAACAGTCTTACACAATTCACAGCGCTCACCATAGTACACACCCTCCCCAATGTCTATCACCCAGCCACTGTGTCCCTCCCACCCCCCACCACTCCAGCAACCCTCAGTTTGTTTTCTGAGATTAAAAATTCCTCATATCAGTGAGAACATATGATACATGTCTTTCTATGCTGTGTCTTTTATTCCCATGATTTATTTATTCCATAACTGGAAGCCTGGACCAGATAACTTCTAATAAGCCCATCAGCTTCCCAGTATCTAAAAAAAATCTTTTAAAAACCTTTATCTACATTATGAGTATAATGCCTCAGTTAATGTCACAACCACATAGTTAAGAACAATATGAATTCAATTATTAACAAATGTGTATGAGTATTTACTAGCATGGGGCAGATATACTTAAATTTACTAATAATAGAATATCAATGTTTATGAAAATACTGGAGGTATTTTACTGCTATTTTACAAACAAATTTCTTGGTATGTTAGGGGAAAATGAATGCCAAGGTAAAAGCTAGTTAATATCTTTCTAGAGAACATACATGTGAAATCTTCCATGATCAGTCAGTCGACTTTCACATAGCAATAATCCAAGACTTCCATCCTATGTGAAATCATTCAACAAGGGTTCCTTTCCCTTAGTATTCACAGCTTCTCCATCTCCCACCAAGAATCTGCAGAGCTTACCTAGGCACCTTGCTAACCTCTTCTGTGGATCAAGCTCCTTCAGCAAGTTCTGCTCTCTCAGGGTCCCACTCTCTCTTGAACCAGTGATTCCTGTAAACTCAGGTCTCAGAAGACAAAAGCAACCTCACAGCAGAGATGTGACCAGACCACAGCAGTTTCCCAAAGGTTTACTGAAAATCTGGGAAGAATAGCACAATAAAATAAGAACAGCACAATTCAGAGCACAATTAAAACTGGATGTCAAGATGGCCCTTAGTAAAAGCCAATGAAAAGACTATTTGCCCAGGGATTCCCCCACCGGCAACTCCTTTCCTGAGCTCTTCTGACCAGAACCTCCTCTCTCATCTTATTTCTCCCCAAGGTCTTATAGCCCCAGCTTCCTCTGCCTTTTCCTGGCCCCACTCTGCAAAGATGTAACATAAATTATGTAACATCATAATAATTGCTCTAGAGCCACTGTCCTACTGACCTTGTACAATAGTATGCAAAACAGTATAGCCATGATTAGTTTCAGCCTCTCCATTCAAGTATAGACTCAGTACCTTAATTTTACATAGGAAAAGGTTCCTTATAGCACCCCATCTAAAATAAAGATAAATCTTACCAAAAGATGAGTTATTAGTACCCCACGAAGCAGAAAATATGCACTCTATTGTCAGTGCTGCCCATGTGGTGTGGCCGTGAGATTAGAGAAACATTTGTACCAGAGCTGATCCTTCCTGCTCCAGCTCATCTCTTTTGCCCAGCCCTCACTATTGCTCTTGGTTTATTTTTTCTCATAGCATACATACATAAGTGAATTTAATAAGACTGAAGGACACAATGAGTATATGAAATTTAGTAGGCAAGGGAGAATTTGATGACCTCACATTAAAATACCTTCTAAGTGGGAATAACGTGTTCTTCCAAACATTAGGAAATGCTTTCTAAACAAAATGTTGTCACCACTCTCTATTTGCCTGAAGAAACTGAAGTTATAAGATCACATGAGACCAAGTAAAATGAAAAGTGTATAATCTCAAGAATTAAACATATGAAGAAAACCAAAGTGGAAGATAAACTGTCTTCCATTTTCACATCAGCAGGTGTTTAAGAGCCTGAGTCATTCAGATAATAACCTGACACATTTTATGAATGGAATTTTGTTACTTTTGTATTACGCATCAGTCATTATGATAGGTCCCATTGCCCCCATTACACAAACACCCTATACTCCTTACCCTGCTTTATAGTTTCCCAAAGCAAAAATCACAGACATATTGTATACTTGGGTATTTCTTTGCTGTCTTCCTCTACTAGAATATGACTTCTATGAAAGCAAAGGCTAGAATAGAAGTATGTATCATTATTAGAAAAAGTTTCTCAATTAAAGATATCACCTGAGGCATGGTATGTTTAGAGCCTATACGTAAATCCAGTCAAGTTGAGGAATTTTAGAACTAATTAGAATTATTTTGGAATCTCCACACTTGATAAGTACCATCTTAAAAGCAAAGATTTCAATTTTAAAGAGAATCCTTAAATTTTATCGAAAATATTTTATATTTCAATATTTTAAATTTCACATCACTCTAATAGAATAAAATAACCCCAGATGGCATTGTTAAATATGTTGCTTTTTAATATCACCAAAAATTAAGTTTTGAAATGAAATGTTTGTGTCTCTAGTAAGACCCTTTCTGAGAGACCACCTCCAAAGTCTATGATTCAGGAACCTGCCTGCAGATCCCCAGGCAAGAGTCCATCAAGAACCTCTTATCAATTTTTGAAAGCTTCACAATCCTCCTTGGAAAACATGACACCCACACCTCTGGCTTCAGCATGGCAAAAGATTCTTTTCTTTTCCTGGAAGCAGCCTTGGGCAGCTCCCTTCTATTTGCATGATTCTTTTGAGAGACTTTCTTTCTTTAATTGACTAATTAAGTTAAAGGCCACAGTATCATCCTGGAAGTATTTTCCTTCTAAAAACAGCATTTTGGCCTTTAGGATTTCCAGAGAATGGCCTCTTCTACCACAAGTGCCATTGGGCTTGGCACCTGACCTGCTCCAGCCACCACATGCATGGTATTTCTTTGAGTCTAAAATGGGAGAGGAAGATAGAAAGCCAGAATCTGCTAGTCTTTCCTCTCTCCCAACTTAATCATTTCCATTAAGTGCCTTAGGGACTGGCTGCTAAACTGTGAACCCAGCAAAGCATATTTAGGCTGTGAGTGGAAACAGTTGGAAAGTTTTGTTGCTCATCCCAACTAGCAGCTCCTTTCTGCCTATAAAAGAAAGTAGCTCAACAGCATTTATATAAAGTGGTAGGTGGACTTGAGCGTAGTCTGGGGTGATGGGGGCAGTCTTCTGAGATTTCCAGAACTCAGTGCTTCACATCCAGCTAGAAATAACATATGAACAGCTATACAAAGGTCACAGGTCCTCTCCCAGCTGAAAGTCCTTAAACCCCAGCAAACTAAATGTGCTGTGGAATTTATTTATGATATTTATTGTACCGGTAGAAACATGGGATAGGGCAGTAGTAGCCTGGGAGACTGTCCTCTGGGAATGATGCAATTACAGTGCAGGAATGTGCAGCTGGTAAGGTAACCTGCAGTGTCCTCCCCAAAACAAGGGGCTTTGAGGTTGCTGAAGCCCATCTGTCCTGATGATGGGTACTCACTATAACATGGAAACCCCCCAGCCCACTATGCCTAATGCATGAGAATTCTTTGCCTTTTCTTGGCTAAAACCACTATTTTAATATTGTGATAGATATGACCCTTTTAGACAGTTAAGTAAGAACTTTCCCATAAGGAATGACATTGCTGGCACTTCTTTAGGAGATGGCAAACAGGTCATAGGACTGGGCTGCAAAGAAGTCACAGGAGTTAGCAGCCAGAACACCCACAGTTTCTTTCTGACTGTAGCCAGTGTATTGCTGAACACCTTTCTTTGCTCTGCTTGACCCATTTGAAAATCAATCTGATAATCACTTTTATCCTAGAAGAACTGAACAGATACTTCTAAATCTTTGCCAATAAAACTAAGCAATGAAAGATTACTACAAGCAATGACTGTGTATGCTTGACCCTATATTTCTCTTTCTTCCCTGATTCTCAACTGACCACCTACAAAAGCCCCACTGACACCTCTCCCCTCTTTTTCCATGTTCACTGCCATTATCCTGATTTGGGACCTCATTATTTATTTACTTAAAATCATTGCAATAGCTAAGTCATTGGGCTTTTGGCCAATGTGGCTCCAGGTGCTTTCTCTTCTAATTCATGCTAAATACCACAGTGAGACTGATTTTCCTAAAGCATACCACTGACATAAAAACTCTCTGATAGATGCCTGTTGCCAATCAAATTGAGTAGGATACCTTAGTTTTGTATTCAAGTCTTCAATGTACCCATCCTTCCAGCCCTAACTCCTTATGTATCCATTATCCTTTGTCTTATATTTCCATCTTAGCTCCAGTTTGGGGGAGATGTCTGTGCTTTTGGTCCAGTGTAGGTTCAATCCCTGGGTTCTAGAAAACCACCGAGAGATTATAAGCAAGAAAATGATGTGGTCATTTCGGAGTTTAGGTAGGCATGTAAATATAGCTTGGGGGATTACTGAGCAGCTTGAAAGCTACTGCACTTGTCAAGCATGAGGGCTTGACCTTGACAGTAGAAGGAGGAATGGAGAGGAAAGAGATGAACCAAGAGAAAGGAACCAAGAGAAAGGATTTCTAGAAATAACAATATTGATGAAGAGGAATGACTTAAAAATTAGAGAAACGGGCAACTTCCCAAATTCCCCATTCTATTTGAGCTCTCTTTTAAGGTTTCAACAACAGGCCTTTGAGATAAAGCTCAGAGTAGTAAGTCATATGTCTTTCAGTTTTAAATGGCATGTGTATTATTTCATTTTAAATACCACTCAAATTAACATGACTTCATTTATCCACTAATCTATCTCCAACATTTATCATCTTTTAACCACAGGTGTTTCAGATAATCTGATTTACTTCCTCAAAATATTTTAATACCCAAGTCAGTACAAGCCAAGTAATCAAATAGTTGATTTTCAGTTAACTGTCATTCTAATCACTGTGTCTTCTGATTGTGGAGTACAGAGAAAAATGTATTTTCTGTTAAGTTATTTAAAACAATATTGTGAACATACAATTCTTTTTCTTTGTTTCTGTTTTAACAGACACAAATGATCTACACGACTAAACAAGGTATAGGTATGCTATGTTATATCAACACAATGGTTGGCTACACAGTCAGTGTTCAATAAAGATTTGTTGCACAATTAAGATATTCTTCAGAGTTTTAAAGTTGAAAATATAAATAGTACCGTTGCAGGAAAACAGGTGCAATTGTTATCACTTCCACCTCACAAAGAGCGATGGATAAAGGAATTTCTAGCTTGTTTAGACCATTTTTTTTAATTTATAAAAATAGTATTCTGGGGGTGGTTTGTTGTTAAATTCCTTGGAGCTTTTATTTAGAAAAAAATGTTGATACATGAGAGTTTACTTATTGAGCAATATAAGGGTTAGGAAAATGTTAGGCTGCAACTTGCTCTCTGAGTGAATATGGTTCTGATTATCTCTCAGGAATCAGAAAATAAAAAACACTAAAGGCCAGGAATTCTACAGGGAAAATTCTAAATATCTGGTGAAATGTGTCTTACAAATTAAGTCCCAGACCCTTTTCAGAGCACTTAATACACTCTCAGGGGTGAAATGTGTTTGTTTTTAGCAAAGTAGATTAGCTTACATCTTGTGATGGGAAAAGTCTATGTAATCCAGCCTGTCTTGTAGCTCTCATTTCGAAGCATTTCTTTTGGGTTGTATCTTTTGGCCATAGTTATGGATCTCAATTTTCTTCCCTGTCTGAGTGTTAAATCGTTTTCTGTCTGCTGTCAAGCTGTCTCTTTTGGTTCCCAGGAACCCTCCCCTTTCTTTGAGTTATTCACTTACTTCCAAGGTCAGGATGAATCCGTCTTTAGTTTTCTTTCTTCATCACACACTTCATAATCTAGCATTGCTTCAGGTACCTGACAGCTGAGTATGTCCAGTTTTAACTTAGAAGATCAATTATTGGACTCTAAATAATTGGGATAAAATTTGTACAAAACCACATGTTCAATGGACAAGCCTGGGTCTTTCAGAGCTCAAAAAATGTGGAGTAGGGCATTAGCTCAATAGATAGGCTTTAAATGATAAATATTTCCAGTAGTTGGATGATTTGGAGGACTGGTAAACGTGAGCCACTACCATTGTCCAAATCACCTTCTGTGTCCCTTCTATGCTGTCAAAAACCTGGAGAGAGCTACCATTCCCAAGCTCCCAGGCTGCCTCCATCAACCCTTCCAAATGGAGCTCCCCCTGCTAAGCCAGGGGTCCCAGGCCTACTTTCATTCTTTCTCATGGCAAATGGTCCAACAGATGTTTCCTAGAGGGTTGTGGTGGCTGGAAGATTGATTTTCTGGCTTACTGGGGTGCTAACATAGTATCTTGAAAATTATGTCATGTGGATTATAACCCTTATGCTTTTCTAAAAGAAATTTTACACTTGTTTGGAAGAGGATACATGTCTATATGGAATTACTTTGGCAATAGCCTTTATTCCTGCTTCCAAATCAAGGAGGGCAACTTCAAATACTAGAAGACAGGCTTCAACATGATTCAGTCACCCAAGGTGCAAGATCTCCACCACAAAGCAATGTTATGCAGCTCATCACAGATATTTATTATAATGAATTCCAGCAAGCAAGCTATATTGTCTCCTAATGAATAGTATGATAGTTTATCAAGACTATTTTGAATTCTAAGCCTGATCTTCAACCAGCATACAAAGCTTCCACATGTGGATAATAATACGTAACACTGATATAGCAATTCACTCTATACCAGGTGTCCTTAAAAACAGTTTATATGTGTTAACTAATTTGATCTAGTCCTAACAATCACCCTATGATACAGGTACTATTATGATTCCCACGTTAAAGGTGGAGAACTAATGCACAGAGAGGTTAAGTGACTTGCCCCAAATCCAATAGCTGATAAGTGTTGGAGTCAGGATTTGAATCCATTAGTTTCAATCTCATATTAACTATCGTACAATATCCCATCTCCATAAGCTTTCTGCAGCCCAATTCAAACATTTACAAATCATCAATGTATTTTTTTTTAAAAAGTAACAGGATTGATTCTAACAGAACAATCATCATTTCTAATCCAAACACTCATAGCTTTAAACAATGGAGTTAAATTAATATTCACGATAGACCAACCTGTGGGCAAAACACTGCAGAGTAAGAATCTGGGGAGTACAAGATAAGAGACAGCAAGGCCATTTGGGGGACTATTGCTGCTGAGATGAGAGCTGTCAACATCCTGGAATATTAGCATAGTAGGAAAATTCATGATATGTTTAGAGATACAAACAGCATAGATGCTTCATCTCTGCTCTACCACTTACTAGCAGTGTTTCCTTGTGGAGGATACTTAACTTCGTCATACTTCAGTGCCTTCATCTGCAAGATGGTGATAAAAGTAATAGCTAATTTGTAGAATTGTAAGGATGAACTAAAACAATACATGTAGAGCACTTAGAACAGTGGTTAGCACATAGCAGTCACTCTATAACTGGATGTCATTACTACTATTATTAAGTAGCTATGGGCAGAAAGATAAAAACATGCAGAATGGCTCCTGAATTATAACTTCAGTGACTGAAAATAATGGCATCATTTACTGAAAATAAGAATAGAAAAAGAGTCTGGAGAAAAGGAAAGATCAACTATATAATAGAAAAGATCCCTGACTGATGGGATAAGATCCTGAAGAAACAACAGAGAATGGGGTCACAAATACAGGAGAAAATACTGGTCTTAAGATGACAAGGGATAAATGAGATAATACCAATTGTAGCTATAATGACCTCTATTGGGGAGAAAAGAGGTTGGGCATAGTTCACATCAGAAGGCCTCAGTTGCCTGGATTAATATTCCTGAGCGGTATGAAATGAAAGGACAAGAATGCAAGAGAGTTAAATGAGGAAGCATTCAATTATCCACTGTGTTGAGTCAAGAAGGAAGGGAATGAGGTAGTCTAAGTATATAATAATACATTGATAGAGTAGGGATAATTGAAAAATAAAGAAACTGGAGGCCTCCAAAGGACAATGAGCAAGTAGAGTGAACACTAGAATATGAGACAGAAGGATAGGAAATAGTCATAGAAGAGTTTAAGTTTTGTGACATAAGGGTCAAAGAGTTTAGGGGGTTGAAAGAAGGCAAAGGTCAAGGTCAAGAGTCCTGACAATGCCCAAGAACCTAGATTCTGATCTGTTCTTGGTTACTTTGGCCATAGGAATATTGAAATCGGCCAGTTTAATGGTACAACATGGGCTATCGAAGATTATTGCAGCCTATGTGCTAATGTCTTTAGTAATTGTAGCAGGATCACTAAATGAGGATAGTTTCAGGATAATGAGAAGGGTGAAAGACTGGAAAAGTTTGGTAATATTAACTTAGAGAGAATGAAGTTTTACATAAAGACACAAGAACAATTCTTTCGGAAGTGGCATTGGAGAGATCAAGGAATGCCATTCCCTCTCCTGGTCTTTGAGTAGATCAGCAAACATTCACTTCGAGGGCAGCATAAAAGAAAAAAATTTCAGGGTAGAGCCTGGGTTTCTTTAAGGGATAGAGGGAACATTCTGAGAATGTTTGGGAGGATAGGGTAGGAATTTGTTGAAATGGGCTCTGAGAGAGCACAGGTGAAAGATGAGAAATTAGGAAGAGTGGAGACAGGAAGTTGAAGGAATCCAAGAGCAGTGTGAGACAAAAAAAAAAGCAAGACCAACCAAACAAACAAAAACAAAGGTCAGTGTGAGAAAAAAAAAAATGTAGTAGGACATTGGGGGACAGAGGGATTAGCATAAAGATCAGAGGATGTATGGCATGTTCAAAAGCTTCCAGTGGTTCACTCCAGTCTCAGCATGGAGAACAAAGCCAGAGCAGGAGGAGAAAATAATATGATTCAGGGCTCTTTAGTTAATCTGAATATATAGATTGCTTGCAGCTGGGCTGATGAAGAGACAACTTGGGACAGGTTACAGGTTAATCTCACCTATGGTTCCAGCATGGTAACTACTCATCACGTACGAAGGAAGGACTGAGGCCCATTTATCAAAAGTAATCAAATAAACTGTGGCTATTATTAAGGATAAATTAATTCTTCAGTTCATTTCTAACATCTGGTATCCATATTCTAGTGTAGTGTCAAGAAGTCTTGCAACATTGGAGTAGGACTAACAGTCAATAAATTTAGATCATTGAACTTAGAGTCTGAGTCTGAACAAGTCAACTAGAGATAATGGAAATTGATAATAAAATCTTGATGGAAACGGAACAAGAAATGCATCACTTTGCCCTTTCAAATAGTTTGCATGGATACTGTTTATTTTTCCCCTAATTTTCCATTTGGCATGGTCTAATACATAAATAATAAATTAAGCTGTTATTAATTACTGTTTAAATTGGAAAGCATACTTTAGCTATGCAACATTGTAGACTGAAAAAAACTATGTATTTATTGTTTTTGATGACGTCTTAAAAGTCAAGTTTCGAGTCTCATCTTTTTATGTTAGCAAAAATTAGCTAAACTGGCACTTCCAGGAATGCTTTTTTCACAGTTCAAAAGAACTTGCTGTATGTGTGTAAAAGCTATTTGAATTAAGTATAAAGTTAAAACTTCATACCTCAAACTTCACTCTAGTCATATTCAAATATATTTATAATCATTTCCTGTACAGTACAAAAGTAGAGCTATTATACCTTAATGAGGATCTTTTCAATGGGGTAGTATTCATCACATCATGAGATTTGAGAATGACAAAGGACTATGCCTAGAATTAGGGCTTAAATGGAACAGGTTCTTACAGGATTAAAATGCAGTATGTTGGGGAAAATGAACAGACAAGAAAGGGACCAGGGAATTTATAGTTGGCTGCCATGATCAGTAAAGGGAGCTGGGAACATTTTTTCTTTGCTTTTACCACTATATCCCTGACAGCAGTATTTGATGCTTTGGATTTGTAGACATGATCTCAATTTTAAACTATTCTAGAACCCTTTCTGCTGATCATAAACCTACAGGGCTAAACATTCTTTAAGTTTACCTAGTAATAGGAGAATTTATCTTCAAATTATTGTGGGAGTGGGAAATGGGGTTTATTTTTTCCACTCTATGACCCTGTGTGGTATATTATGGGTCATAGGGGTTGAATCAAAGTGAATTGTATTTTTTTTCTATGTCTTATGACTGTTATTACCTTTCTTTATTCTTTGAAAGGAGAGAGAATAAACAGAAATTTCCCACTACACACAACACACACAGTGACCAAATAAAACTCTTTAAATTTTAAAATTTAAATATCATAAAGTTAACTGGGAAACATAATGTGTTTCCCAAACAATACCCCATTACCTTTAATCTTCTGACTGATAGGATACAGAGTAGATGTCAACAATGAAAATTTTCCACTAGAATTTGGGGGAGTGGGAGGAGGAAGGAAGGTTTTGGTTGTTGTTGTTGTTTTTTAATTTGAAAGTAGGATAAATTAGACAGTTTCATATCGAGGATTGAACTAAATTGTTTAATTACATGTGAGGGATGAAAATGGCTATAAAAATTGTTGCACTGGATTCCAAGTCACATTTTGAAATATGGATATAATAAGAAAATTGTATCTCTCCACTAAAAGAGGATTGTAATACACAAATGAAAAAATTTGTCAGTTAGCAACAACTTTTTCCACAAAGTTGAGTCAGGCAATTGAAACTCTTCGATTTTCTCTCAGTTGGCTTTTCCATGTCTCAGCTTTCCCTGTCACCACACTTCTGCCTTCCTGAATTGCTCTTTACTGGGCTCTTCCTCCTGGCTTAACAAATACATCTGTAACTGGCCATTTGTCTTGGAGATGTCATTCTATTTTCTGCAGTCCCCCATATTCCCATACTAGTATCCACAAAAATCAATTTACACTTATCTCACCATCCTCTAGTTTCTTAAGAGGATGCACATCTTAACAATAGGAAAAATAAACTCTTTTTGGAAACTCTGTGCATTAGATAGGCATAGTTTGGATTTAAATACACTTAAAATGTTTGTGGGATTGCAGCTACCCCAGTTGTCATACCTTCTCACTACTTGTATGTTTGTGTACCCCCTGGCTCGCCATCACCCAGGCTATGTTATCATACTAAAGGTCCTGGAGTTGTACCTTCCCAGGACAAATAAGCTCAGAACTCTCATCATCCTTCAAGGCAAATGAGCCAAGTCCTCTGCCTACTACTCTGTATCCAGTGACCTCAAAAAGGCCATTAGGACAAAATTCATTAGGGCCCTGATTTCTCTTTGTCAGTCAGTTTCCATAGTGGTCTTTACTTCCCGGCACCTCACTCAGACCAACACTCATTCACTTCTCAAGCCACTCTATTTAGGGATCTGTACCATTTGCCTCTTTCCCCTTCTCATTAATGTCATCCACCAGCCTTTGAGCCATTTCTTTCCTTCATTAACAAGTTTGGAAAATTGTTCATAGCCTTACCCTCTGCTCTAAATTCTGCTCTCACCCTGAGTGTGTTTGTGACATCCCCTTCATAGCTCATCCTGCATTTCCCTCATGAATCACAAACTCGTCTCCTCTTTGCTATATTAGCTAGCTATTTCCACTCAGAGATTTCCTTAAATAGAGTACAGATTCACCCTGAATAGGATAAAGTAGTGTGACAGTGCAGTTGAAAGCATAAGTTCATCATAAGAGACCTGGCTTTGAATCCTGACTCTACATGAGTAGTTGTTTTAATTTGGACAAGGTATTTAATCTTTCTGAACTTCATTTTTCCCAACTCTATCTTGGAGAGGATATTACTTACCTAAAAGGATGAATGATTGAATGACATAATACGTAAACCTTCTTGACAGGTCATTCTCTCATTAATTGCTTCAATAAGTGAAAATTTGAGTACTTGGTGCATACTGCACTAAACAGAAAGTAAAAGCAACAGCTCCAAGTACAAGACAGGCCTTCCTCTTAAAAAGCTTACAGTGTACTGAATAATGTATACATTTTTTTCCTTTTTTTTTATTCTTATGTTAATCCCCATACATTACATCATTAGTTTTAGATGAAGTGTTCCATGATTCATTGTTTGTGCATAACACCCAGTGCTCCATGCAGAATGTGCCCTCCTCAATACCCATCACCATGCTAACCCATCCTCCCACCCCCCTCCCCTCTAGAACCCTCAGTTTGTTTCCTGCGATTAAGAATTCCTCATATCAGTGAGATCATATGATACATGTCTTTCTCTGTTTGACTTATTTCACTCAACATAATACCCCCCAGTTCCATCCACGTCGTTGCAAATGGCAAGATCTCATTCCTTTTGATGGCTGCAAAGAATCACTTTAATTAATGAATGTATAATTAAAAACTATCATAAGGACTCTAAAGAAAAGGAAAGGTGTGCTCCATAGACAGATGGTAGAAGAAGCTGACTTAGACTGGTTATCCATAAGGCTTTCCTAAAGAGGAGGTATTTGAGCCAAGATCTGAAGATGTAATAGGCATTAACTAGATAAAGAGCTTTTTTGGTTTGTTTTGTGACATGAGAAGGAGAGAACTTTTCAGGTAGAGGAAATAGCATGTGCAAAGACCTTATGTTGGAAGGGATCATGTTGGATTAGGAGGATTGAAAACATGCCAGCATAACTCAGATAGTGAGGGAAGGAGCAGATTCAGATGGGGCAAGAGAAGTGAGCCGAAATCAGAACATTGTGGCATTTCCATGTTATATTAGGAATTTTTGTTACTCTTCTAAGCCCAATGAGAAGCCATCAAAAGGATCTAAACAGAGACATGGCATGATCACATTTGTGTTTTTACCAACTTCTTTTATAGAATAATCAAATGAATTTATGTACCTTTGCGATGAACAATCCTAAACCAAAATTAACAATAACATTTTATAATTGTATAGAAAAAGATAAAATATTTGGGAATAAATTTAATGAAACAGTGGAACACATACTTTGCAAACTTCAAAACTTTGTTGAAAGAAATTAAAGTGGACCTAAATAAATGGAAAGACATCTCATGTTCATGGATCAGAAAATTTAATACTGTTAAGATGGCAATACTCCCTAAACTGATCTACAGAGTCAACACAATTTCTATCAAAATCCAAACTGTCTTTTTTGCAGAATTTGAAAAGTTGATACTAAAATTCATATGGAAATTCAAGGTAATAGACAAAACAAGCTTGAAAAAGAACAAAAATCTTCTGTAGAACTCATATTTTCTAGTTTCAAAACTTATTACAAGGCTACAGTGATCAAGACAGTTGTCAGCACTCATACAATAATAGATATTTAAATCAACTGAATAGAATTAAGAGTCCAGAAATAAACTTGAAAGACATCAGTGAAAACTGTGAAGTAGTGAATTTCATGTATGTCCTCCACACACACACAAAAAGCAACAAATAAACTGGCAAACAAACTTGTTGTAATCCATTTTTTTTTTCAGAACTGTAAGGATTAACCAAAAGTTTATAACAACCAAAGCATGGCTTAATCAAGAAACCAGTTGAATCTTAAAAGAGAGCTTTGCAGTGTTTAAAACTACACTGGCCCCATCTCCCACCTCTCAGCTTGGCAGCAGCCTTGAAAATAACAGCCCATATCCCAGTACATTTGCCTGTTAAGAAAAGAAGAAGAAAGGACCTTATTTTCAGAGAATGTGGGATTTTGTTGTTGTTGTTGTTTCAGTTTATTTGGTGGCTTCCTGAGAAACCAACTCAAAGAGGTTCTTTTTTTTTTACCTAACTTGGAACTCTCCAAGGACTGAGGTTTCTACCTTGGGGACATTTAAACATTTAGAGGCAAATGCATTACTTTATGATATCTCAGAAAGAGATAACGGTTGGGTAAAATGATAAAATAACAAAAAACAAAACAAAACAAAACAAACAAACAAAAAAACTAATCCAAAACCTTGGCAGACAAAGATAGGAAAGAATCTAATTTTCAGAGTTGCCATATTATAAAATTCAAAGGACCATTTTTCAATAAATAATTGTAAAGCATGCAAGTGAGGAAGAAAATATGGCCCATACACAAGATTTTTAAAAAGGAAATTAATAGAAACTGTCCATGAGAAATTAGACAGATTTTATTTTTTTTAATTTTATTATGTTAGTCACCATACAATACATCATTAGTTTTTGATGTGTGATCCATGATCCATTGTTTTTGTATAACACCCAGTGCTCCATGCAGTACATGCCCTCCTTAATACCCATCACCGGGCTAACCCATCCCCCCTCCCCTCTCCCCTCTAAAACCCTGTTTATTTCTCAGAGTCCATAGGCTCTCATGGTTCACTCTCCCTCCAGTTCCACCCCCCCTCATTTTTTCCCTTCCTTCTCCTAATGTCCTCCATGCTATTCCTTATGTTCCACAAATAAGTGAAACCATATGATAATTGACTTTCTCTGCTTGACTTATTTCACTTAGCATAATCTCCTCCAGTCCCAGCCATGTTGATGTAAAAGTTGGGTAGTCATCCTTTCTGATGGCTGAGTAATATTCCATTGTATATATGGATCACATCTTCTTTATCCATTCATCTGTTGAAGGACATCTTGGCTCTTTCCACAGTTTGGCTATTATGGACATTGCAGCTATGAACATTGGGGTGCATATGGCCCTTCTTTTCACTACATCTGTGTCTTTGGGGTAAATACCCAGAAGTGCAATTTCTGGGTCATAGGGCAGCTCTATTTTTAAATTTTTGAGGAACTTCCACACTGTTTTCCAAAGTGGCTGTACCAACTTGCATTCCCACCAACAGTGGGAACAGTGTAAGAAGGTTCCCCTTTCTCCACAACCTCTCCAACATTTGTTGTTTCTTTCCTTGTCCATTTTTGCCATCCTAACTGGTGTAAGGTGGTAGCTCAATGTGGTTTTGATTTGAATTTCCCTGATGGCTAATGCTGTTGAACATTTTTTCATGTGTCTGTTAGCCATTTGTATGTCTTCTTCAGAGAGGTGTCTTTTCATATCTTCTGCCCATTTTTTGACTTGATTATTTGTTTTTTGGGGATTGAGTTTGAGAAGTTCTTTGTAGATCTTGGATACCAGCCCTTTATCTGTAGTGTCATTTGCAAAGCCACTGTTTTAAATAACCGAGAAAAACCATGTACAAGAATTAAGGAAATCATGAGGATAATATCTCACAAAAAAGAAAAAAATCAATAAAGAAAAAGAAATTATGAAAAGGAAACAAAAATACTGACCTTGAAAAGCACCATAATGAGTGAAATTTGTACTGGAGAGGCTCAATGGCAAGTTTGAGCAGGTAGAAGAAGAATGAGATATACAAAGTGCTGAAGTAGAAAATTTGTCAACCATTAATTTTGTATCTATCAGGAAAACTATCTTTCAAAAATGAAGGACAAATTAAGATATCCCCAGATAAACATAAACCAAGAAAGTTTATTGCTAGTAGATTTGCCCTAGAATAAATTCTAAAGGAAGTTCTTTTGGTGGAAATGAAAGGACACCAGACAGTAACTCTAATCCACATGAAGAAAGAGAGTACCAGCAAATACATGGGTAAATACAAAATTTAGTATTAATGTATTTTGGTCTATCACTTATCATTTTTTCCTATATGATTTAAAAGACAATTGAATAAACCAATAATTAAATCTAAGTTGAGAGGCACACAGTGAATACAGATTAGTGACAACAATAGCATGACTATGGAAACAGAGCTATTTATAAGAGTAGTTTTTGTATACTATTAATACTAAGTTGTTATTAATTTCAACTGGAATAATATAATTAAGATGTTATTGCCAAGAAAGTAACTCAAAACTTATGGTAAAAAAAAAAGGACAAAAGACTTAAAATAACATACAAGAAAATATCTAATTAATGTAACAGAAGCTAATAATGGAGAAACTGAGGAACAAAAAAATATATATGATATAGGGAAAACAATGAACAAAATGCCAGAAGCTACTAGCCCCTTATTAGTAATTACATTAAATGAAAATGGATTAAGCTCTTCAATTAAAAAGCAGAGATTATTAGAGTGAATTTTTAAAATGATCAAACTATATGCTGTCTATAAGAAACTTACTTTAGTTTTAAAGACACAAGTTGATATAAAAAGATGAAAAGAGATGTTTTGTACAAAAAATAGCCAAAAAAAGAGCTGGAGTGGTTATATTAATATTGAAAAAATAAAATTTAAACAAAACAAAAATTGTTGTAAGAGATAATGAAGGACATTATATAATGATAAAAGAAACAATCAAGAAGACATATAACAATTATATGCACCTAACAAGAGAACCCCAAAAGTATGAAACAGAAATAAACTTCCACATTTATGGTAAATTTATTTTAGACAAGGTTGCCAAAACAATTCAATAATAGTGAATAATAATGCAACAAATGGGGGCACCTGGTTGGCTCAGTTGGTTGAGTGACTGCCTTTGGCTCCAGTCATGATCCCAGGGTCCTGGGATCAAGCCAGAGTTGGGCTCCCTGCTCATCAAGGAGCCTGTTTCTCCCTCTCCTCCCTTTGCCGGCCCCCAACCCAAGCTCTGTGTCATACTCTCTCTCAAATAAATAAATAAAATTTTTCAAAAATTAATGCAACAAATGATGCTGAAAAATTGGATGTCTACATGGAAAAGAAGAAAGTTGAACCCTTGCCTCACACCACATATAAAAATTCAAAAATGAATTAAAGTCCTGAATGTAAGAGCTAAAACTATAGAAATCTTAGAAAAAAATATAGGAATAAATTTTTGTGACCTTGGATTAGGTGATAGTTTCTTGGATATGACACCAAAAGCACAAACATACAAAGAAACAAAAAACAAAATAAATTAGACTTCAACAAAATTAAAAACTTTGTGTTTCAACAAATATCATCAAGAAAGAGAAGAGCCAACACATTCTCAAGAATGGAAGATAATATTTGCAAATCATATATATATGATAAGAGATTATATTTTAATATAAAAGGAATTCTTACCACTCAATAACAAAAACACCAGATAACCCAAATTTAAAAGTGGCAAAAGATCTGAATAAACTTCTTTTCAAAGACGTGACCAATAAGCAAATGAAAAGAGGCTCAACCTCAGGATTTTCAATTCAAAACCACAAAAGATATCACTAAACACAGATAATAAGAAATGTTGGTGAGGATGTGAGAAACTGCAGCACTCACACACTGCTGATAAGAATGCAAAATGCTGTCACTTTAGAAAACATTCCTCACAAAATCTTAAAAAAAAAAAAAGAATATAATAAAGAAAACATTCCTCAAATGTTAAACAGTTACCATATGACCCATCAATGCCACTCTTAGGTGTAAACCCAAGAGAAATATAACATAAATCCACACGAAAAAAATTATATGAATGTTTACAACAACTGTATTCATAATAGTCAAAAAGTAGAAACCACCCAAATGTTCATTACTGATGAATGGAAAAACAAATGTGGCATATCCATACAACGGGACAGTATTTTCTCATTAAAAAGAAATGAAGTATGGCTACACTACAACATGGATACTTTGTAAACATTACGCTAAGTGAGCCAATTACAAAAGACCACATGTAGTATGATTCCATTTACATGGAATTATATGAATTATATAATTTGTATGAAATTATAGCCAAATCTATAGAGACAAAAGTAAATTACTGGTTGCCTGGGACTGGAGGATTTGGGGAGAAAGGAGGAGTGACTAAGTGCTAAGGGATTGGGATTTCTTTTCATGGTGCCAAGAATGCTCTAAAAGTTGACTATGTTGATGATTATACAGCTCTGTGAATATACTAAAAACCATCGAATGGTTAAGTGGGTGATTGTATAGTATGCAAATTAGATCTAAATAAAGCTGTTGTTTTACAAAACCTCAATATTAGAAAATATCTGAAAGAAACCAGTGGATTTCATTTTCTAATGAAGTAAAAGCTCAATTCTCTATCCCTTGCAAAAACATAGGTCAGCATGCTATAGAAATTAAAGCAAAGAAGTAATCTTTTTCAAAAAGCACACACACACTCAAGCTGGGACTGGCTCTGAAGCATGGTGGATCAGACAAGCCTATCTTCACAGCATATGGCTGGATCCTGTTTTCTCTCCAAACCAGCAAAAGAAGCAAAGTGGCAGTTTTAGTTACTTTAGAGGTGATCTGGCCATGATGGTGGCTTCTTTTGTTCTATGACTGAGTAAATGTGCTGTACTGACTCCAGAGAAGAGATCAATCATGATGTGCTATATATGCATATTCATTTACATTTTCATTTACTCATTTAGTCATCCAAAATAAATGGAGTATCTGTGGTGAACTGGAGCTATATCAAGGTCACCCTTAGATGAAATAGACAGTTTCTGGAATTACAAGATTGGCTTTCTTCATTCTTCTCTTTCCTGCTCTTTTTGCTTACCCCCCAAAACAGTGTCCCCTTACTTCTTTTGTTCAAATGCCTAATGCCCTCCAAACTCAATCCTTCATACCTAAGAAGTTATAGGAAAATTATAAGAGCTCAAATATTACCACTCTTATGGTAATTTTCTATCTTAAAAATAAATCAAAGATGTAAACTAAAAGAAATGAAACACTAAAAGTGGGATTTTAAGCATTAAGAGGGCTTTGTGTATTCATTCATTCATTCATTCAACAAATATAACTTGCCTATTGGGCTCTAGAACTAGGAGATAAAGATTTTAAAAAATGAACCAAACACATGGATCCTGCCCCAATGCAGCTTACCTGTGAATGTGGGTGTGGTGTATGTATAAATGTACAATCTTGAATTTCAGGGCAATGGGTATTTCTAGCTGCTGAGTACCCACTAAACTTTAGGAAATTTTTAAAAATAGAATTTATTTGAAATTCTGCTTAGATTTTGTCATTTAAAAAAACATATATTTATGTCATAGTAAATATTTGTGACAAGGACGAGAAATGGCGGAGGGAAAAGCTGGTTTGATGAAAGGTGGATGAAAAGGACATGGTGTGAAGGGTAAGAAGGGAGAAGATATGTGGCTTAACTGCAGAAGGTCTGTGATAAAGGACCATAACCTTGGAGGTGAACACAACTGCGGACTTGCTAATTCCTTCACTGACCCGCGGAAGTTTAGAATGAGGGGCGCCTGAGTGGCTCAGTCGGTGAAGCGTCTGCCTTCAGCTCAGGTCAGGATTCCAGAGTCCCGGTCCCAGGATCGAGCCCCACATCCGGCTCCCTGCTCAGTGGGGAGCCTGCTTCTCCCTCTGCTCTTCACCCTGCTTATTCTCTCTCTGTCTCTCTCTCTCTGTCTCTCTCTCAAATAAATAAATAAAATCTTAAAAAAAAAAAGGAGCAGAAGCTTAGAATGAATTCTTGGACATCAATATACTTTGTCTAGACTCACCTTCATTTTCAAAATTTTTCATGGGCTATTCGCATACTGTCTGAAACTGCAGCACCACATGGAGAAGTAGTCCTCTACACAGATGGAGAGTGGCAGATTTGAGTTCCCCAATTCAGCAGACTTCAGGACTTCATCATGAAGCTGTCAAAGAACCAGAGCTTGTGGGGCTAGAGAGTGCATGTTCCACTTAAATGCATTCCAACTGAAATTTTCTTAAATACTTGCTAGCCTAAGAAAACATGGCTACTAGTCTTGAGTCACTGGAATAGAGCTTCCTGTTGTCTGCAGAAATAGGAACAGGACCAATGACTCAGCCCTCTCTACTCTTTCAATGTCATCGGACCACGCCTTGCTCAGCCTCTCTTTCCCCACCACTTCGCTCCCCCTAGATAATGCATTATTCTCCTGACAACTGCCTTTCCTCTCTTCCCTGTCAATTTGTAATCCCTCAGTGCAATAATATAAACTAAATGTTAAAGATTAATGTGATCTAATTAAATGAAAGCCCATGAAATTGGAAATGACCCATTACTCTTGATTTTCCCAGGAGGCTTTCTGTTAAAACGCCACAAAAATGTAACTTCTCTGACTCTCCAGGGGGAAATAGTCCGTAAGCAATCTGCTATTCTGGCTTTGATACGTTTAGCCCTGTATGTTTTTACAAAACTGGATGTCTTTATACTTCTCATTTTACCAACAAAATAATGCATAAAACCTCCTACAACTGGAGAATCCATTACAATTGGTTGACCTTAGGCAAAAATGCCTCAGAACAAACTTGTGAATGCTGGTCTGTTGGATATTTCTGGCTAAGTGAAGTTCTTTGGCCGTCACTGACAGTAAGAGTTAAATCAAGAACGGAAACACAGTTAATTGTCTTAGAGACACAACAGTTCTTCTCTAGCCTTCCAAGACATCCCTCACTAACCTGGGGTTATATAATGAGTTCAAGTAAGTCCAAACATGTCTCTTTACATGGTAAGTTATTCATGGAAAAGTGAGCAAGTACAGAATGACATGAGACGTTCAGATCACTGGATGCCATTGAAATAAATATCTGTCAGTCATTGGCAATGGCTTTTAAAAACAAGCTGCATTTTACATTGCACGGTGTAATAAAGATCACATCACAGCCAACATATTATCAAAGCTCAAAAACAAATAAATGTACAGCATACTTGCCAAGGCCTTTTCTCAGGTTTTATCATTGCTGACAATAGAGCCAGTGTTGTGAGAACCATATTAGTTGGCCAATTCACACATGTCATGCTTTGTTCTCTGCCTAAACCTGCTCCCACATGACTTTTGGACTAATGCTGTTTATTTTTGTTGTTATTATTCAACGCAATTTGGCAGAAATGCAGAAATTCTGCAATCATTTAGTCAGTCTCTGAAATTCTTGTGAAATTCTTCCAGGATGGCAAGAAAAATAACATTTCTGTGCTAAGATTAAAACACCTAAGTGACACATAATTGACCTCGACAGTTTGTATTGTGGAGAAAATTGTCGGGGATAATCAAGAGACATAATGTCTTGCCTTGACACAGGTACAAGAGCAAACAAAGGAGTGTGAGATGCTGGAGGTCCGGAAACACTTCTGCTAGATCTAACTTCCTCAGCAAATACTGTTTGAGCAGCCATTATGGCCAAGGCTCTGTGCTTGGCTCTGTGAGGACATACAAAGATGTATGAGACAAAGAGCCTTTAGTGAGTGGGTTAGATGAGAGACAGATGGGTCAAATTTAGATGCTGTGGACGTGGGAAAGGACAAAGGGTACCTGGTTCACCTAGGACCTAGTCCAATCTCTGATAATAACTTGTGAGCTCAGAGAAGTCTCTTTACTTTGTGCCTCTGTTCCTCAACTTCAATGTCTACAACCAAACTTGGGAGTAATCTCTAAACCAAGTTGACCAGTGCACCGAGTTTTATTAGTGAGAGGGTCTGGCTGAGCTTAAGGCCAGGATTCCACTACCCACCTTCCAACGGATTCGCTTTCCTCTTAATCTGCCACGAACATTCGGAGTTTCCGGGTATCTAATGATAAAAGTTAGGTTGTGCACATCCCATTTAGAGGATAAAACTGCTTTTCAAATACATTCAGTTTTTATTTTTTATTTTTTTAAGATTATTTATTTATTTATTGGAGAGAGAGAGAGAGCATGTGCGCACATGATGGGGAGAGAAGGGCAGAGGGAGAGGGAGCAGACTCCCAGCTGAACAGGGAGCCTGACTCGGAGCTCGATCCCAGGACTCTGGGATCGTGACCTGAGCCAAAGGCAGATGCTTAACCGACTGAGCCACCCAGGCGCCCCTACACTCAGTTTTTATAAATCCTCCAAATATTGAGGTAAATGACATCGCTGTGGCAACATCTTAATACTTCAGAGCTAATTCTTCGTTTAAAATGTATTGTTATCATTCCATTTATATTTGCTGAACTACCATTATATCGTGCACCTCAAGGTCTGGAAAGACCACACAGTGCTGTCCCATGAGTGCCTGCTGTCGGCGAGGGTGCTCCACTCTCTTCCCTGGGCTGGGCTATTTAGTACAGAAAGGCATGCCACGAGCAAGAAATATGATCCAGGATTATACTCGAAACGTGATTAACAGCTCCTCTCCCTACTTCCCAGCAGTGTAGCTAGAAAGACACAGAGTAAGTGTATATTTCTAACACCACTGACCAAATATGAGGGCCAGCAATTAAATTTATTCCAGAACCTAGGAGAAATGCCGAAAAACCAGAAGATAGATGGTGCCAAAGCACCCAGCTGTCAAAAAACAGTAGAATGTGGCTGCCAGAAGGTAGGCAGTCAGCCCCCTGGTTCAGAAATATAAGAGAGGCCCCAGGATTGCCCCTGTGCTGCGGGTTGTGAATCTGGCACAGAGGGATGCAGCCAGGTCTCCAGAGCACCGAAATCCTCCCACCTCCACCAGTACTTTTCCTCCCTCCTCTGTTCAAGATCGCAGCTTGCAACTGAGAGCAGAAGCGGATTCATGGTGAGGCCTTGTATTTGGGGAGGTGTAGACTCTACCAGTAAAATACCACAAGCAGAAATGGGGACAAGAAGAGCCTCGATAGCAGTGCATTCTATCTTGGCCTTTCCAGAAAATGTTTGCCAACCTCTGCTGTGTCTTATAATTGGCCAAGATACGAGAGGGAATCCCTACAGAATGGGATGTTGGGAAGGGGGTGGAAGGGCACGAAGCAGGACAGGGACAAGATAAGATCAAGGACCCCAGTGACAACAAAGACAGATGTCGTTCCTGCTCTGTAATTTCACCATGGATCAGTAAACCCAATTCACAAATACAGATCGTCTTCTGTTTATAGTCCTTCTCATGCTTTTATCTGATTAACTTTCACTTAAGATATGAAGTAAATATAATCATTTTCCTAGTCTCCAAAAGCTGAAATTACTTTTTTCCCCTCACGATGGTGAGCTAGGCAAGAGTCTTCATGCAAACGCTTTATGGGGTGAATACTCATAAAAGTCATTTTCATACATCTCTTTCAATTGCAGGTTATGCTAACTCAGAGAAATTATGTATGACTAACCATTGCAAATAATACAGGAGAAAAATACTATTTGTATGCTTGTTTTCCTCCTCAGTTGAAAGAAAGGTCACTAACAATTCTTTTCCAACATGAGTGAGATTGTTTCAAATAATCAGCCCATGTTAAAAAAATGATTTTGAGACAAATAAAATATTTAAGCCATAAGGTTGGAACGTAAAACAATATCATCAAGATAAGAGAAAATGCCTGTTTACATAGAAAACAGACGTGATATTTTCAATGAGAAAAAAACAACAGCATTCAAAGGGATTTTAATATGCCTCCAAAGGCAGCGTACCCCAAAAGTGTGTGTGTTTTTTTATCCTTTCATGTACTCTTTTCAACATCCAAGCACCAGGCTCCCAAAGGTCACATGCGATCTGATTAAGTGGAAGCAAAGAAAGGAAAGAGGTCGCCTCTAGAGTTCACAGAAAGTTCCTGACGCCGAATACGCTACCGCACGGAGAAGTCTTGTTAAAGGGGCTACCCAGTTTGGGTCCTTTCTAGGTGCTTAATTTGGAGGCTTAGAATCTATTTGCCTCATTAAAATCACCACTAGCTCAAGGATCTCTGTAGCTGGAGTCACTGATGCCAACCAGCACAGTCGGCGGAGTAAGAATGAGGCTGCTTTGAGCCTTGGTACTGGTTCTCCATGTGCAGAAATCACACCAGCGAGTTAGTTGAGTTCAAAGCCAGCCATTTCTAGCCGCATGTAAAGGCATCCCAGAGGTAAAGAATGGCAAGGATGACAGTAATTTTCAAGCTTTAGTTTAGTTTTGTTTTGTTTTTTCCCAAATAAAGTGTTATAAAGAACAGCATGCATGTGTTCATTCATTCATTCTTTTTATTTTTTTAAGATTTATTTATTTGAGAGAGAGAGCACACACGTGATCAGGTGGGGAGGGACAGAGGGAGAGGAAGAAAGAGTCTTAGGCAGACTCCGTACTTAGCACAGAACCTACCAGGGTCTCCTGACCCTGAGATCACAACCTGAGCTGAACTAAGTCTAACCCTTAGTCATCTGAGCCACCCAGGAGCCCCTCATTCATTCACTCTAACAAATATTTACTAAACATCTACTCTGCATGGGAAATAGGATGGTGCATCAGAAGAGTGCATCTTTTAGAAATTTATACCCAAACAGATACGCAAATGAGTTGCTATGAAATAAAGAGAGATGGGAGGTCTCCCTGATAGGCCTGGAAGTGTATTTGTACACCACTTGGGCTTCGTGTCACACTCAAAAATTTACTGGACAAGAGCATGGATGCTAAGCCACTTCTTAAAAGAAAGAAAGGAGGGAAGGGAAGGTGAAGGAAAGAAATATCCCCCAAAGAAAAAAATGCCCCTGAAAGTGATTACAGTACTAATGGTGAGAAAGTAGCATCATGAACATATAAGCATATAACAAGGGCAAAATGTCTTAATATTTACCTTGTAATTGTGTAAATGCATTTCTCTCCAAAACATGGACTTGAAAATTAATGGCAGATCTAGCAACAATAATGAGTTCACAGAGCCAGTGAGTTAGTAAATGGTGCAGGGCATTTGGGATGATGTTTCACCACATGCATGGTATTTCCTTTACAATTCACTCTGGCTTAAGCTTAAAAGCCTACTGTGTTTTAAAAATGTTCAAGGCTATCAGTGAGGGTGTTGGACTGAATTCCAATTCTAACATTCCATTGCTTTGTGAGCTTCTAACATTCCACTGCTTTTGTGATCCACATTCCCGGTTTCCACTCTCCAAGAAGGCAAGACAGATTTTTATTTGCATTCATCTGGACAATGTGTGTGCTTTAAAATTTCCATAGCTCTACCACTGCTTGTGAACTGTGAAGTGTCTGGAGCGCAAACGGTACCTGAATCTACAGAGCTATGCTTCTGCTTGAAAATGAAGAAAAGCTTCCAACAAAGATCAGAGGGCAAATTGGGTGATTTTGAAACTTAACAGGTCTTCTTACTGCAAACTCCTTGGGAAAGAGAAGGGGCCAGGAAAGTGGAGAAATGAGGGGATGGCCGAAATTAGGCAAGGGGTAGGGGGTGGGGGGAGGCGGAAATCAAATCTATTTAAATTTCACAAAATCAGAATATATAAAGTGAACCTAGCCACCACTGGTGTTGCTCAAATTCCATTCTGAGACTTAGTCATTAATATTTAGCATTTTTGTGATTATTTTATAGACATGATGTCATTGTTTCAGAGTGTTTTACTAATCACCAGTGACACAGTTGCCAGAGAGCAGAGTTACAGTGTAGTGATGTTATGAGTGGAAAATGTTGCCATTGTGGTGGGGGTGGGGAGAGAGAAGTTCAGATTAAGTTCAAGGCGCTTGGCTTGGGTTTTCTGGGTGAACCAAATCTAGACTTCTCGGGGGGTTCTGCATCTTAGAACCACACTTAAAAACTCCCCATTTTATTGTTTAAAAAATACCCATAAAAGTTAAAGCTTCTGAAATGGGAATCGTGGGGAAAGGGAATAAAACCGCGGACATTCCAGCAAAAACAACCGTCTTCTTTTTGACAGCTCCAGGTTTAGACATTCCTTAGGTTTATTACCACAAAGCAGCCCAAGCAGGCAAAGGAGCCAGCAGGCCCCTCGTTCCTTCTGTGCAGCGCACCGGCGGCAGCTGCTCCAACACACGTACCTCCCAGGGGTGATGGATGTGCCCTCTGCCGGGGAAGACCCAGGCGGATGCAGGTGTAGTGCCATGAGGAGGTGACACGCATTTGTGATCTGAGGCTCAAAGTGGAGCTGCCAGGGCGCGTGTGATGAATGGAGACAGACTCTGTGAACATTCTTGGCTGGGCCATGAGAGAGGGACCTGGGATGTGTAAACCTCAGACCTTGGTATGGATTTTTGCTTAAGGGTTGCTGTTCTTTTCCCTTCCCTCATCCAAAACCTCGGTGCTGCTTTCAACTTATCATCTACTCACCTTTTTTAGCTGATCTAATTCTGAGCTTGATCAAAGACAGAGGCGTAATCCTCTGGTAGGAAAGCAATTCAGGCTCACTCCTCTGCAGATTTCTACATGGGACTTCTTTAAGTTAACGGTAGAATGGTGAGGAAACTAACAAATGTATAGACTCTGAAGAAAAATAGATACCTTGAATTGTTGCACGAAAAGAAGCACAGACTCATCTAGGTCTTTGTTTCTTTGTTTAGAAGAACTCTCTCTTTCTTCCCATTTTCCTAGCACTGGGGATCACAAGAATATTTAATTATACTGGGCATTCTTTCCATTTTCAACAGAAAAGTGCAGAATAAATGTAAGAGTATTAGAGATCAACAGGGGTCTGAGACTGAGAAACAAGTTGCTCTGATTAAGTGAATATCTTCTTTACCAGGGACGCACTTGAGTAGCGATTACAGAAATTCTCTGAAATAAGACAAACACCAGCTACGGAGAGACTTATGCCTCAAGAAACCTCTCCTTTCAGATGTTTGCAATTGTGATAGCAGGTATGTGGTGTTAAGCTTAGTGTGATGTGGAATTATTTAAACCCCCACCCCCGCCCCCTGTCTGGTAATCATGCCACCAACTAAACCCACTGTGAAGAGTTATAAAAATACACAGTGAAAACTGATAACTAACTAAGCAGAACAGATAGGAATCATGCTATTTATTTCCCAAACTTCACACAGCTAACAAGAAAAACACTTTAGATAAATCACAACTATTTCTGAAACAAATGTGACTAAAAGAAGTCAAGGATTCTGAAAAGTAACAAGGCAATTGGAATATACTAAAAAGACAATGGATATAAAATAAAGATGTCCTTGACAAAAACCCATAAATCCTGCATTTCAAAAAAATCTCTTAAATAGAAAAGTAATTTAATCTGTTCCTTCAGAATAAATAGTATTTTCTCATTTAAAAGCATAGAACTGGGGCGCCTGGGTGGCTCAGTCGTTAAGCGCCTGCCTTCGGCTCAGGTCATGGTCCTGGAGTCCGGGGATCGAGTCCCGCATCGGGCTCCCTGCTCGGCGGGGAGCCTGCTTCTCCCTCTCCCACTCCCCCTGCTGGTGTTCCCTCTCTCGCTGTGTCTCTCTCTGTCAAACAAATAAATAAAATCTTTAAAAAAATAAAAAATAAAAAAAAAAATAAAAGCATAGAACTTGTTAAATAATAACAGATGAGCACAAATATAATTATTTTGCTAAAGTGTAGGCTGTTGAGCTGCATTTTGTCACTTCTTCTCATGACCTTAAGTGGCTTTCGTAGAATTGGGTTTTAGCTTTGTCTCTGGTAGCTTTTTACAAATGGCTTGTAAGTTTAATTCTGAGTAGAGGTTTTCTTAAGCCTTCATCTATTGCATTTGTTTCTGGAGAGTCCCAGGGTGAGGCAAGTAAGGCACCTGCCTCTAGCACAAGATTTAAGTGATGCAAATAAATGCAGTAATCAAGGTACATATTTTAATGTGATATTTTAAAAAATGAAAATTAATGCAAAAAATCATAAATAATGAACTAAAAGTCCAAATTTTAAGTAAAGACAGGATCCACTCCTGTACTGAAAGAATCGGGCTCACAACCCTCACCTAATCAGGCCCTGCTTGTTAAAACTACTCTTGCTTGTTGGCTGGCCAATACTATCACCCGTTGTATTGGCCAGTCCCAATACTATCACCTGCAGACATAAGTTGTTTGTTTTCTCATCCTACACAAACACCTATGAAGCAAGGAATTCGAAGGAAGGAGGTTGAAAGATGGAATGAGGGTAGGAAGGATGGAAGAGATTTAAGAACATTAAAAGTATCTGTTTTAAAGAAATTTCACTTCTTTTTGTTAGCATTATTTCCCAGTCTCCCCTCCATACCCATCAATAAAGGTGTTAAATAAACAACAATCCAATAAGGATGCCTTAGCCAAGACAGAAGAGTTCCCATTCAATCCAGACCTTAAGATAATGCAGGAAACAGGTGTTAAATATGAAGGACAGATAAGAGAAAGAGGGCTCTATGTCATGGACCATCCTTCTCTATGTGCTTTATTGATCAGACAGACAGTCTTGGGGCCCATGGGCCCTGAGATCCATTCATACTGCTTTGAGAGAAATGAACTTGGTGCTCTTGACATAATAATTTCCATTTCAAAATCAGGACTTCCAGAAAATGTTAGTGAGAAGAGGTCAGCGTATTTGTGAGCGACTATGGAAAGTTTTTTGTCTGATAACGTTATAAATGTCAGAGGGCTTTGACACACAGTTAATTTTGAAATGTTTAAATTTCACAAATGTCTGCAACTCAAGACACATGAAGTTATAAGTAGGGAAAATTGCTCATTCAAATGGAGGATGTCAAGGGGCAGCCCAAGGAGGGTAGAGCAAAAGCTAAGTCATGGCAGCATTCGAAGATGCCCACTGGCTAGTTTGATCATATCAGATACCCAAGACCATCTGCTGTCTTCCTGTGCCTCTCAGGTCTATGTTGCACCCCTAGTTTTGTGTGCATCCTGTGAAATGGGCTCTCTCCAAAGCTTGTCTGGGTGAGGGATCATTTTTCCAATATCATGTACATTCGAAACATGTGCAGCAAATGCCAGCTTGGAAAGCAGAGATCAGCAGGAGATGGCATTCTGCACTTAGAGACAGATAAACGGACTGAAGGAGAAAGAAATCTTATACATGAGCTTCTCTGCTAAGAAGCATGTTAGGTTCAGAATGGCAACTGAAGGGCGCTCGGGTGGCTCAGTCATTAAGCGCCTGCCTTCAGCTCAGGTCATGATCCCAGGGTCCTGGAATCGAGCCCCGCATCAGGCTCCCTGCTCGGCAGGAAGCCTGCTTCTCCCTTTCCCTCTGCCTGCCACTCCCCCTGCTTATGTTCTGTGTGTGTGTGTGTGTGTCAAATAAATAAATAAAATCTTTAAAAAAAAAAAAAAGAATGGTAAATTGAAAAGTGTCTTTGCTGGTAAGTCCAACGAGCCTCTTCAGTGAAAGGTAATGCAACCTATGGTTATATTTTTTTCTCTGGTGCACAGTTCTGGGTGATCTGATGAAAATCCATATATTGAAATGTGTAGATGGGAAACTTGAGTGATTGCTACAAAAGCTCACAATCCCACTGAGGCTGCCTCTCACTGGTGACTGGCATGCATTGGTGAGTACCATCAGAGTAGTGCGAAATTTTGAAATTACGAAGTTTTAAAATTCTAATTATGTTAATTATTAGATGTTTTACTATGGACAGATTATTTCAAATCTTTGAATATTTCTCCTTTTTTAAAAAGAAAATAAAGACTTGTAAGATTTTGCCTAAGTATAACCAAACTATAATGTGAAATTGCATAGTTCATTTCTGTCTTTGCTACTGGGTATTATCACAGGTTTGAATGATTCAGAGCTCCTGAAACTTTAAGTCCTGAGACCAATGGTAGAAATAGAATCATACTATAATAACAGCTGCAATGATACCATATCTTCAAGAGACCAAGTAACTCCTAACAAAAGAAGAAAGAGTCAAAACACACAGTGAAAATATTTTACCTCACTATGTAAACAAAGATATTCAAATTCAGGAGGAAACCTGTTCTTTTCACTTGTAAAACTCAAAGTTGTATTTTAAAGATAATATTACATGCTGATGGGTGAATGATGAAATAAGAATCTTATTTGTATATTGCTGAGGCAATGGTTTTCACAAACTTTTGAAAACATTCTGAAAATAAATATCAAGAAACTTAAATTTATCTTACCTTTTTTGACTCTTAGAAATATGAGCATAATTTGTAATCAAAATTTGAATTTACTACACATATAATATTCAGCTCACAAATAATCTAAAACACAAAAGAGCTTTATTGTAAAAAAAGGGAAAGATGGAAATTTGTGTTCAGTGTTGACAAAGTAGTTAAGTAAATTATATCTCCTCCTACATGGAATAATATTCTGCATTCATTAAAAAATTGTGAACATATATGTACAAATTTACTTGATACCAGTACACAAAATTCAATAAGCAATATAGTCATAATGATTTTTAAATATGTGGAAGAGTTCTGTTAAGAAATAACAGCAAGGTATTTACAGTTGTTCTCGTCAGGTGGTGAAAATATAGTGATTATTTCTGTTTTTCATGATTATAATAATTGGGGAAATTAAATTTTTTAAAACATCAAAAAAACCCACAGAAATTTGTAAACCCAACAATTATACCCTAATGGAATAGGCAAATATTTTTATGTTTTATATAGTGAAGATATTTAAAATATTCTAATATTTAATATTTTAAAAATATTTTACATAAAATATGTAAAAATATTGCTTTTATTTTACATTTTCCCCGAAATGTTGATTAATAAAGTATATTATGACACTGAGAATTTCACACTAGTCTTTGGATTCATGTTAAGATTATCAAAATACAACTTTAGTACCATCAACTCACTCTAAGGAAAGCAAATGCCTATAATGGAGCATTAGCAGGTCTGTAGAGCTACCCCCATAACAAGCTCTGGCCGGCTCTGGAGAATACCAGGACTTAATGTTTGGAATTGATGCTCTGATCATACCATCACCTTTAGATTTAAATCCGATAGCCTCTCACTCAACAGATACATGTTTGTCATCTGTGGCAAATGATATGGTGAGAACCAGGTGCACACAATCAGAAGCACCCATAGGAATCCCTATTGTCAAGGGGATATGGGTCTAGCTCCCTGAGATCTCTGTCATCTGTCCTTTGATCTTCCTCTTTCTCCTCTCCTCTCTCTCCCTTTTCTCTCTCTCTCTCTCTTTTCTCTCTCTCTTTTCTCTCCCTCTCCACTTCCTCTCTCTCTCTTTTTCTCTCTCTGTCTCTCTCTGTCTCTCTCACTTTCTCTCTCTTTCTCTCTGTATCTCTGTCTCTGTTTCTGTTGGAACTCTTAAAGGCTTCTTCTAGGCATCTCACTAATTCATAATTTTCTGTTATCAAGAATGGCTTTAAAGTGGGGGCACAGCATTCTTCCAAACTTACTTTACAGATACCTCCTTGATATGTGGCATTTTTAAAGACAGCATACTATAAGTTTATGTCCACATGTAAAATTTGTTTAAAGATCTGGAATGGATTTGCTGACATCCAAATTTATATATTGATACTTATTTTTAGTAGCTGCTAAATCTAACTCCACAGTCTTAATCTAATTCTAGTCCCATATGCCCTTTCCACATGAAGACATGCCAGGTGCTGGATTACAAGTTCTGAGGGCAAAGACCAGGCTTTTTATTTTTCTACTACCCTGACCCTCCCCTATATTTAGCTCTGTCCCAGCAAATTAGAGACAGCCATGTAGTCATCCATCAAATCCTTGTTGGATACCTTCTAGGAGATGTTGTAGGTGCTGGGACACAGCGGGGCAGTGTTTGTGCTCTTGTGGAGATTCTATTTCCATGAGTGGGAACTGGGAACAAACAACTGAGTAGGCAGGGAGTGCAGTGGATGTTTCCCAGGGCTGTGCTGAGATTTAAAATAAGGTGATAGGAGAGTGGCTTACCCTAGACTGGAAAGAACTCTTGGAGGTGGTGGTATTTACAGTGAATTGGGAGGGACAAGAAGGGCCCACATGTGTGCACGTTGCTGCAAAGAGCATATCAGGCAGAGAGGGGGAGTTCTGTTAAAGTCCTTACAAGGAGAAACAGTGGGAGAAACAGAGTAAAGCCATTATGCTTAGAGCTTAACGTAGAAAGAGGAAAGTAACGTGAAGTGAAGCAGAGGGCAAGTAAGGTACAACTCACATAGAGCTTTGTAATGATTCACTCAGAATCACCTGAAATTTCTTGCTTCCACATTAACTAGTTATTGGAGTTTGGGAAATATAGTTACTCTCTGGGAGACTCATTTTTTTTTTCCATCTTGAAAGTCATGATATCTATCTTACATAATTTTAAATGTTCAATGATACAAAATATATGAAAGAGTCTCACACAGTCCCTTACATTCACTAGAAGATCAATTTAAGTTAGATATGATTTTTTTTTGCATGACAGTAAAATATTTCCTAATGGCGATAAGGTAAGCTGCATAGAATGACTATAGTATAAGACGAAAAACAGGAAAAGTATGTGTTCAATGAAGATGAACTACATAACTTTGGAAGTTAAAACACAATGATAAAATGAGAGTAAGGGTGGTAGACCTATTGGACTCCAAACACAAGGAACGAGGTGAGTTCATTTTTTCTTCCTTTTTAAATAAGAGCAAATGACAATAAAGCAAAGAACACTTGTGTGCACAATGTAGAAAAGAAAACATTTTTTTTTCATGTTACCCATCAGCAAAATGACCCATGACAGAAAGTTCAAGTCCTTTTTAATTGTAAGCCTTATTTGTACGCTAATATATTCACTTCAGGAAAATTCTATTTTGTGAACAAATGAGTTCCTACATGAATTATGAATATAAATATGGGTTAAATCAGATAGCTCCCAAATTTCAATTCACTTTTTTGCACAAGGTAGGGAATATTCTTCAAGCATGTAGCAGTGAATAGTTGGTCTTCAGCCCATATTTTCCTCACTTCCCAGGATTTCATGTGTCAGTGAAGAAAACCAAGTCTCTAGTAAGCCAGATGGCCACTGAATATCCAGTACCAGCCCAGCCCAGTGAACCCCTCAGACCTATGGCCCTCAGACTGCTGTGGACCCCTCAGATCCTGTTCCCATGATTCCTCTCTCTATGAGCCTTACTCAAACATAAAAGGATCGCCCTCCCCCACCCCCCACTGGTACTGCTTTATTAGGAGTAGGGGTATAGTATTTTAAAACACAGAGGTCCATAGCAACTTGGGTGTTGAGAAGAGTCAGTAGGCAGCCTCTCCAACCACGGCAGGCTTAGAGAAGAACCTCACTGTGCCCAGTAACTACCAGGAAAATTCTAGAGAAAATGGGGAGACTAGCCCCTCCAGATAGCAAACTACATTACAAAGCTACAGAAATTAAAATATTCTCAAATGGAACAAAATAAAGAATCCAGAACCAGAACTAAATAGCAAGGAATAACTTGTATTTGATAAAAGGGACATTTAATGTCAGTGGGAAAAACCTGGCTTATTCAAAAAACGGTATTGGCCGTGTCACTCCCTCATCAAAATAAATTCCAGATGAATCTTTAAGCACTTAAACATAAACCATAAAAGTGCTAAAATAAATCATAAAATAATTTTTTATAATCTTGGAAAGGGAAGCCTTTATAAACATGACACAAATCCAGAAGCCGTTGAAAACATTAAAATTAAAAAATCTGTATGACACAACGTCACTAATGAAGTATTAACTATACCAAAAATCTGGTGAGACAAGATATGGTTTTAATTTCCTTGGTGAAAAAGCTCCTATAAATTAATTGTTTTTTAAACAAGCAAGGCCCAAGAGGAAAACAAAGAATGTAACCGAGAGATTACAAAAAGAGAAGTACAAATGGCTCAAAGATATAAAAAGATTATCAACTTCCCTCAGAAGAGAAGAAACACAAATTAGAACTGTGACATAATGTCATTTTCGGATTAGCAAAATGCAAAAAATTTGATATACAAGGACAGGGGAAGATTGAGCCTTCCATTCACTGCCAATGGGAAGAGAAAAACACAGCCTCTGTGAGAAGTACACTTTGAATACAGCTCCTAAAATTCAGAGTGTGCATCCTCTGTGACCAGAGATTTCTACTTCCTGAAATTTGTCTTACTGAGATAGTCCTCATAACATTCACCCAAGAAAAATCACAGCAGTATTTTTTTTAGTATCGAAAGATTGGAAACAAGCTAAATATTCATCAGTAGGGGACTTGTTAAAGAAAGGAAAAATAGCATATCTGTAAACTGCATTTTATGAAGCCATTAGAAAGGAAGAGGCAGCTGGTTTAGAATAATCTTGAAGCTCTTGGAAGAGAACAAAATAAAAGTGCAGAACCACAGGAATTCGCCATCTATAATAAAGAAGGAACATGTATCCAAATGTGTTTGCATATGCATAAAACATTCCTGAAAGTGTCTGGGACAGACCTGCAATGGTGGCTGAGCTCAGGGAGAGAAACTGGGTGTCTGAGGTTATGGGTGGTGGAGGATTGTTTCACTCTATTCTGTTTAGTACCCATGGGATTTTGTACAAAGTACGTTTATTACATGTCCCCTAAATTAATGAATTTTAAAATAGCCCTATAGCATGTTTCTAAAGCTTTTTAAGAATGCTGTACTCTAGGGGCGCCTGGGTGGCTCAGTCAGTTAAGCATCAGACTCTTGGTTTCAGCTCAAGTCATGATCTCAGGGTTATGAGTTCAAGCCTCGTGTGGAGCTCCGCCCTCAGCACAGAGTCTGCTCAAGATTTTCTCTCTCCCTTTCCCTTTCCCCCTCCCCCTGCTCTCTCTCTCTCTAAAATAAATAAATACATAAAATCTTTTTAAAAAATAGAATATTGTGGGGCACCTGGGTGGCTCAGTTGGTTAGGCGACTGCCTTCGGCTCAGGTCATGATCCTGGAGTCCCGGGATGGAGTCCCACATCGGGCTCCCTGCTCGGCGGGGAGTCTGCTTCTCCCTCTGACCCTAACCCCTCTCATGTGCTTTCTCTCATTCTCTCTCTCTCTCAAATAAATAAATAAAATCTTTTTTAAAAAAAGAAAAAATAATAAAAATAAAAATAGAATATTGTATTCTATACACCACTTCCTTGGCACCTCCTCTGACAATAAGGAAAGAACCATTCTCTGTGTGGAACTAAATATCAACCTAATTTCAAATGAGTTCTACTTTTCTCAGTACAAACTGACCATCCAATTTTACCCATTATCAGAGTCCTCAAAATACACAGATGCCCTTGAGTTCAATCTGTTTTGCGATAACTTTTTGCACAATAACACTTTGTTCCAATTTAGCTGTTCCATAATTGTGATGTCCCTGTAAGAGTGCTCATCGTGTGTATTCCAGGGATAAGAGCATGGACACTTCACTATCTGTCTTTGATACTATTTCATCTGCTTATTAGTTCTGTGTCCTTGAGAAACTAGTTATAAATAATAATTTATATTATGGAAACAGCAGAAGTACCAACCTGTGGAAATTTAGATTATTGGTTCAGAAATATTTATTGTATCCCCACCTCCTCCTTCCATGGGTCAGAGTGGCTTACCTACCCCTTTGACTTGGGTTTGGCTCTGTGACTTTTTTTTTTTTCCAGTTAGTGAGGATGAATGACTAAAGGCTGGCAAGTTCCCTGCAACTGGGCTTCTATCTTGCACGTCTGCCATTGGCATGAGGAGAACATGGTGGCACTAACCTGCCAGACCCAGGAGAAGAATGAGAGAGACACAGAAGCAGACCAGAGAAACCTCAGCTGAGTTCAAGCTAGAGCAGCAGATTTTCAGACAGGGTAGCCAGCCTGCCAAGGACAGCTCTCCCAAAACACTGGGAAGCTGCAGAAATGTTTGCTGCTATATGCTGATGAAATTTAGTGGGTGTCTGTTACATAGCATTATTTTGGACATAGTTAACTGCCTATAACTATAACTACCAGTTTAGGAAAATTAAGAGAACTAATACATTTGAAGCACAAAGAATAATGCTGGGCACACATCAAGCACTTTCTAAAAATTTCCTATTGTAATTGTCTTCATAGATGCTAATTCTATTAAGATAATTTCAGAGGTGCCTGGGTGGCTCTTCGCATCTGCCTTTGGCTCAGATCATGATCCTGGAGTCCAGGGATCCGACCCCACATCGGGCTCCCTGCTCAGTAGGGAGTCTGCTTCTCCCTCTTCCTCTGCTCCTCTCCTGCTCATGCTCCCTCGCTCTCGCTTGCCCATGCTATCTCTCAAATAAATATTTTTTCAAAAAAAGATAATTTCAGTACTCATGTTTCTGATATTGTTCATATATTAGCTATGGATCTGTTCTGTTTCTGCTGCTGGAGATACCTGTCTCCCTGGTTGCCATGTAGCCTTTTGGATGGTCCTCAGACTTTCCCAGCACAGCACAGTTTCTTGCTTAATCTCATATGACACATGTGCACCCCTAATCCCAGCATGCCTTTAACACAACGCATCATGTCATGCAGTCCTACCTCTTTAATTCATTCCCCTCTATTCTTATTGCCCTACCCTGTCTCACGGGACCAGGGAGGCCAACAACCGTTCCCATCCCTGACTCTGGCTTTAGGCAGGATTCTATTCTGGAGGACTTCTAACAGAGTGTGACCCTTGGTGATTATTTCTTGTCTCTGGACGTCAGATTTCTCATTTGCAAAATGAGGCACTAGGCTATGCCTTCACTGAGAATCCTTCCACCTCCATTTCCTCGATTTAAACGAAATAAGGCAGAAGTACATAAACAGTTTCTTCTGAACTGCTAAACTGTGAGGTTTTGTTCCCATGCTTGTTTAAAACTTAGAGGTTACAAAAGAACATCTTTGACATGTTTTTTAAAGGTTCTTAACAAGGTTATACCAAAAGCATTATTGTTGTTATTCAAAATGAAAAATCTTTCTCTCCAAGAAATTTCTAACCTTTGTTTTCAATTTGATTTTTCTGATTCCAGAATATCTTCCTTAAAATGTCTCATAACACTCCACCTGGCTTATTTTATGAGATATAGGTTCTATATAGATGATGTCTAATATACTGGCAGTGGAAATTCCTTGTTTATCTTAATGGCTGTTGACTTAACATTTAATGCATTTCCTGAAAGTAGAAACATCATTATTAAGATTCTTTTTCTATGCCATTATAATGCTAGAACACAATTTTTAAAAACCCATAGTTTCGTAATCATGTTTTATACATTTGAGGTGAATTTATTGCATATGTGAGAAACACAAGAAAATGTCAAAATATCTCATATTTTAAATATATTCAGACAGGGAGCGAGAGAGAGGGAGAGGTATATGACATCTAATTCAGCGATCGAGGTTACCATCATTAGAAGTTTAGTGGATATTATTTCAACTTTTTCTGTCTTATGTGCACATACACACCCACACAGAATTTATTTGTAAACACAGTATCCTATTGTTATGTAACTTGCTTTTTGTACTTAAAAATTTACAGTGAGAAATTGGCATGGCCCTTGCTAATGGCCGTATGGTAATATTGTACAGATATACTGTGATAATTTAAAAAATATGCTGTTATTACTTAGATTGTTTCCATTGTCTTTAGAGAGGATATGGATTGGACACCCTTGTTTATGTATCATTATACATATGAGTAATCATTTCTGGGAATCACTGTCAAGAACTGAAATTGCTGAATTATAGCATCTGTTCATTGTTTGTTTGTTAAATATGTCCAAATGATCTTCTAAAGAAGTTGTGCCAAAATACAGCCCCACTGACACTGTCTTATACTGTTTCTCCATCTCCTTGATAACCTCGGTGGTTACATTTTATGTGTTTCCTTGGGAACTGTGGGAGATAAAAATGATATTAATTTGCTTCTGTCTGATGATAATCGCTGTCTTTATGCCTTATTAATTAAGTATTTTTTATTTTACGAACTATTATTTGTTCACATCTTGTCACCTTTATTGAGTAGTTTATTTTTATCTCACTGAATTTTAGTAGCTGTTTGTATATGGATATGAATCCTACGTCTATTCTGTGTTGCAAATATTTTCTTCTAGAGTGCCTCTTAAGTCTTAACGTTATTTGCGGTATTTTCCCCAACCATAAGTTTTTATGCATGATGTTGATAAACGTGTCATTTCCTTTAAATCATCTGAGTATTAAGCCTTCTTCAGAAGGCTTTCTAAAGCCCAGAATCACAAACATGTCCCTGTATTTTCTTCTGCCGTATTTTGAAAATTAAATGAACCCAGGGCCATCTATACTACGACTAACTCAAAGACTCCAAAAACCCAGAGACATTAGTACTGGATTCTGCTTTAACAAGAATGACTCTGCATACAGCCTCATATTCCCAAACCAACACTGCCCACATACTGCCCAGACAGCTCCTCCACTTGGTGGAGCCCATGTATATCTCTGGAAATCTGCTTGGGGATGCAGGCCTCCTCTCCTAGGGTGGGATTTAACCAGCTTCCATCTTGCCTGAGGACAAACAGAAGGAATTGGCTGGAAAACTTGGCACCAAGAGTTGATAAATCTTGGCATATGTTACCAAGGTCAAGGACGGAATCTCTTTCCACATTAGATCTCAGAGATGGCTATCACTCTGTCATCAATAATAGCAGCCCACACTCTGCTAACAAGACAAAGGAGACATGATGTCGGAGCCAAATTATACAGTAAAGGTGGAATAACTGACCTCATGTAGTTGGGCCACGAGTATCTTTATCCAAAAGAGTTTCAGAGAAATGGTAGTTCCAGTCCAAAACATATCTACCCTTGCATCACTTTCAGAAATAATAGAATCACTATTTTTCTCAACTAGATGGGAGATGATATGCATAATATTGTGTGTTTTCTGGTGAATTTTCCTTCTAATGACTCAGAGGTACCATCAAATAATATGACTAACATGCTGTCTGATTTTTTCTCTTTTATATGTTTTTCCCTCCCTTAGCAATTACTCAGCACCATACACTATTGTTAGCAAGCTAGTCCAGTTTCAGAGCCTCAATTCAGTTTTGAGACTGATTTCAAGTTCCATTAGATCTCCAGCAGCTGTCAAAGGAAATGCCCTAGTTGCTATTCTGGGGCAGTCTTTGGTGTTTCTGTTCAACCCTTATTATCTGGAAAATCTCTAAATAAGTTCTATAAATGGAACTTTCAGCTGCTTTTACCAAGAGTGACTTGGATTATAAGGTTTTAAGGTCATGAATTTTTATTTGGAGCTAACTCATACTACAGGGGTTGAATTCAACCATCATATATCACCTATCGGAAAAGAAAAGAAGGAAAAAGAAACTCAACATTCTACCTTTTGGACATTATTGGCATGTTTATATCTATAGGCATATGTTTAGGAAGACTTGGAAAGCACAAATCAAGGGAAATAGGACAATTAGCTAGAGGCAGAAATCTAGGCAGGACATGGTCAATGACAAATAGCAAAACAATCTGAGGATAGCAACATGTAACAGTTTATACATGAAATCTAGGACTGACACCAGTTTTTGGTAATTTCAAATTTGGGGATTGGATTTCAGGACTATGGACCCAATCCAGGTTTGGAGACAAGAAAAATATTGTGGTATGCTAAGTAGATAGTGGGCTGGTGGGGGCAGGTGAACGTGGGGGAGGTTGTTATAAGGAAGACAATCTTGGACAAGGTCTATTTAGCACTACAGTTCACAAAATTTTGCACATCAATTTTATCTTTGATCTTATATCATTCCGTGAGGCAGGGATTATTACTTTCTTTCTACAAATGAAGAAATGGAATATCAAAGAGATTAAGCCACCTTTACCCCAAAACACCCAAAACACAAGGCTAGTAAATGGTAAAGTTGAGACTCACAACCCAAGATTTCTGATTCATTATTTTAATTTTCCTCTGTATTCACTCTTTCATCCTTCTATTGGAAAATATTTTAAGGCCAGATCATGGCATAGCCATCTAGCATAGTAGCTGTTGCAGTGTGAGGAGTACATAATAAAATCACCCCTTTCCCCCCATGCACATTTAGGAGAACCATATGAGTCAAACAAATAGAGACTAAAATATACCTTAACTTCTGATAAAATTTAGATTAAAGAGCATGACTTCAGGTCTGTTAGCTGAGGTGGTTAATACTATTCCTCTGGATTTAATTTGCCCAGCTAGTCACAGCTCTTCCCAAAAGTAGAGAAGAGTGCAGAGACAAGAGGAGAAAAATTTGCTTCAGGCAATCTGGTAAGGCTCTGAGATGAGAGAGGTTATAAATTACTCACACTGAAGTCCCTCCCAATGGAAACACAGGGAATAGTAGGGAGATCCTCTTTCCACAGAATGCCTGGTTTTTAATCAGCACTTATAGTTTGTTGGATACATAATGAGTAAATGGATGATGCCCACCTATTTTTTACCTTCTCAATACACTATATTGACCTCAAATCTCTTAGCGTTATCTTGATGATTTTGATGGCTTTACCTTCTTTATTGTCTATTCTTTTACTTTGAAATTTCATTATTTTTCAGCTCTGCTCACATACTCAGAAAGGAAAATAATGAGAGATCATGGATAATAGGTTACATTGGGTACTGGAAGGGAAAATTGAAGTGGCCAATGATTTGAAGCAGGGCAGTTATAAAAAAAATAAATAACCACCAGCTATGTATTATTATTCACAAAGTAGGTTTCAGTTTTGATATCTCATTTAACTCACATGATCATTTGGGGAATTTGTTACTATAAAACAATCTTTACAGATAAATGAGGAGACCTGGCCCCTGAGTGGTTAGACCTGGACAAGCACTAGTTAATGGAGACCCTGGGACATTGAACCCATGTCATATGGTCTATAACCTGGTAGGTCAATCAGGCAGCATGTACAAAGATTTCCATAAAAGCAATATGTGAGTGTACCCACCTCAACTGCTACATTCCTTCTCTGACCAGATGATAATGATTCAGCGGGAGTATCCATGGCCTTCCCCGTCACACTGTGCATTTAGGAGCTGCCTGATTATGCTCCACAAAACCCTTCTGAACTAGGAGAAAGGATGGAAAGTCTCCACCTGAACAGAATCTCAATAAGAAGGAAGACAACCAGGGCAGAAGAAGAAATACAGAACCCAGAGGTCCTGCGTAGGAAGGTGAGAGTATATAAGTGTCAGGCATACTGGAATGGAGCAAAAGACAGCATACACAAGATGCTGATTGGGAAGGGAGAGGGGAGAGAAGGAGTGGGACAAAAGGGAAAGCGTTGCACATGAGAATGTTTGCTTCCCCCTCCCCCCCCCCACCTTGCTCCCACTTCTGTGAGCAAATAATGTTGTGGTTACAGCTTTCATAAGCTCATGGATAAAATTTTTATGCTTTTTTTTAATACTTCAAAGAAATATCAGCATGTTTATTCAAAAAGGTGAATTTTAATAGAATATTGCCTCACATCAGATTATTTTGTTTTTAGGTAGTCACTTTAAAAAGAATATATTAGAAGACTTAAATATTAGAAGATTTAATATTAGAAGACTCGTGACCTATCCCAACACCTGTGGAAATACGTTTTATCACAATTAACCAAGCTGATGTGAACCCATGTGAAGAAGCAAGGAGTCACTATTTTTAGTTTGTAACTACAGGAATTTTTATTTAACAAATTTACTACAAAATTTTACTTATACTACTAAGCAGAGTCTATTTCAAACCACTCGCTCAGAATAAGAAGAAAATTCCATGGTTCCAAACTCCTACTCAAAGAGGAATACCTTCTACACTACTCTGAAGTAGTTACTCAGCACTAACAGTTGGAAACATCCATTTCACATCAAGCCAGCTGGCTATCTTTTGCAACTTTTGACAATTGTTCACAGTTCTACCTTCCAGGAGCAAAGCTAAATAAGTCCACTACATATTCAACATGACAGAACGTCGGATACTTAAAAGACATCCACAATGTCTACCATGAGACTTGTTTTATCCTGGCTAAAAATTTTATTAAGTTTTATTAAGTGTTCCCTCACATGGTGTTTTTAATTTCCAGATCCTTCACACTATTTTATAAACAGCCCTTTGAAATGGTGTTGCCCAGAAATGAACACTGTGTCCCAGTGTCTGACCAGGGCTGAAAAACAGTTCTGGGAGACCTTCCTTGATCTAGAGCTCACAGTCAAAGACTATTACTATATTTAAAAGAAATGGCATTATGTTCGTTGTTTTTAAGCTTATGAGAGACTAAAAATCCAAGATGCTGTTTTGCCCCGCTTCTCATCCAACACACACACAAGAACAGCTGGACAACCTGATTTTCCCATTCTCTGAATAAATACACATTTTGGAAGACAAATGCAGGACTATATCCCTGCTTATTATCTCAACCCAGCATTCTACTCTTTGTTATGCTCGATTCTCTCTCTTACGCTAATAGCAATTTCTCTCAGCTTGTACAAGCTAAATAATAACAACTCTTCACTGAGGTCATAGATTCACCTGGGTATAACCAGCAATAAGACTGCCATTAAGGACCCCTCCTGCTGAAATGTTCTTTGGGTATGATTTAATCAGTTGCAACTCTATAAGAAGACACTGTCAAATACTTGTTCCTAAGACTTAAAAAATATAAAAAATATAAACACTATAGTACCTCTAAAACTTTAGATCAACAAAGCAGGTAAATTATTAAAAATCGTAACCACTAAGAAATAAAAATAAAATAATACATTATTAATTCAAAAATTATTTTAAATAGAATATAAAATATATATTAAATATTAAAAAATATTTAAATAGAATATAAAAATTATTCTATTATACATTAGATGATTTGAATTGTAATATGTCAAAGTGTCCTCAAAGCTTGATGGCAAGTCATTTGAGCTGTAGCTCAAGTTCTTTATCCAGTAGGTTTAATTTCCTATATTTCATTTCCAATAAATTGTACATAATTTGGCTAAATTCAGCATGTTCTCTCTGTAGATAAGTTTTCTTTCCTCTCTGGTTTCCTTCAAAATTTTCTCTTCGGTTTTCTGCAATTTGAATATGCATGTCTAGCTGTGTTGTTGTTGTTTTGTATTTATCCTGCTTGAAATGTCTCTGAGGTTTTTGGAACTATAGTTTGGTATCTGCCATGAATTTTGGCAACTTCCTAGCCATAATTTCTTCAAATATTTTTTCCTCCTTGTTCTTTCCTTTTCCAAATATGCATGCATTATATTTGATATTGCCACACAGTTCTTGGATGCTCTTTTTTACTTTTATTTTTGTGTTTGAGTTTTGGAAGTTTCTGTTGATCTACAAACCCACTGATTCTTTCCTTGGTTATATTTAATCTACTGATGAGCCCCTTGAAGGCACTTTTCATTTCTGTTACTATGTTGTTGTTGTTGTTTTTTAATTTCTAGCATCTTGTTTTGATTCTTTCTTATATTTCCACCCTCCTGCTGACATTACCCATCTGCTCTTGCATGTTGTTTACTTTTTCCATTAAAGTCATTAACATATTAACTATAGTTATTTTAAATTCACTTTGTGATACTTCCAACATCTGTGTCATATCTGAGTTTTGTGCTGATCATTACTCTGTCTTTTCAGACTGTGTTTCTCTTGCCTTTGGCATTCCTTGTCATTTCTTTTTCTCTTTCTTTCTTGCTTGCTTTCTGAAAGCAGATGTGTGGCAAAAGGTAATAGATATGAGGCAAATAGACCTTTAATGTGAGGATTTATGTTAATATGGCAAAGATTTGGGCCATGTTTAATGTTTGATGTAGTTATAGGGACCAGCAGCTTCAGGTTCCTCTAATGTCCTTGTTTTCACCCCCCCTCCCCCATGGCTTTGGAGCTTCCCTTTGTACTATTCCTCAGAGAGAATCTGTGTCTGGTAGTTCTTTCAGCTCTAATCCACTGTTATTACTGGAGGCTTATTAGTATAATTGTGGGATGTAGAGGGAAAGGACCATCCTCTGATCTTCTAATTAAGTCTCAGTATTTGAGTGGGCTTGTATCTCAGAGGTGTGGTCTTCAAAGTAAGTGTGAACTTCCTCCAGGGGCATGACTTCCCCTCACCCCTGTCCCAGTCCATTCCCCACTACAGCTCTCCAGCCTAATACCTTAAAGCCCTACTCCCAGTTGACTAATGTTTTTATTTATTTTTTTTTTTCCTTAGATGAGACAGGAAGGCTAGAGTTGGCTGGAGTGAGTTAGAAGGTCTCAGTTTTGCACTGGTGAAATCTCTTCTCCCAGGGAGTTAAGTCTTTGTTAGGGGGAAGTCTTAGGGTAGAGTGGAGTTCATGCTGGCTTATACTTTTCCATTCCCTGCCCAGGCCATGTGGGGAGCTTTCTCAGATCTTCCCAGGGGGGATCTGGTAGGGTTCTTGGCAGAAGAGCTTGCAATCTGTGGGCCCTTCTATAACTGTGGCCTCCAGGAGCTGTTTGGTTAACACACTTGTCTGCATTTAGCCTGCAGTCAAATTACTAGCAAAGTGTTCCTACTGGCTTGTGGCATATGGTGTCCTCTGTTCCAGGAAAGCAAATCTCAAGTGCTGTATCTATCTGGGTATGCCTGGCCCTCCAGATTTGGGGATGAAGATGTGTCCTGTGACCTCAGTTCTGTGACAAATCTGAGAAAAATCATTGATTTTTCAGTTTGTCTAGGTTTTACCTGTTTTGAGGACAAGGGTAGCAACTTCCCACTTTTGGTAATAAAACCCAAAAGTCTGTCAAATTCAGTATTTTATTATCCCCTTCAGTATTAAATCAAAACCAGGTAATTTACTCCAAACTTTACTGTTAGGGTAAAGCAAGATAGAAACTATCATTCAGATGCATGTTTTTATTCACACTTACTCGATGTATCACTATCCTGGTCATGATGCCCCTTTTACAGTATATAATATGGCTCACAAAAGTCATCACCCAATAGGAAAGCCTCTTTAGTAAGATGTTTTAGAAGTGATTAACCTAACAAAAAGTAGTAAAGAACTTTTTCTTTGTACATGTTCCTTGCATATATTGAGCTATTTATGTATTGCATGTTAGTAGTTTTAGTCAATTTTAAAGCAAAATATATGGTAGTATTCATACACCATAGCAATTGTTCAATTGTTAGTCTTATTATACGTCATGTTATTATGGATATCCAACATAATAATTTGATAAGGAATTTCATCAATAGGGGACAGAAGGATTACAGTAGTGAAAGGCCCATAAAAATTCTGAATTCTGGGGCACCTGGGTGGCTCAGTTGGTTAAGCGACTGCCTTCGGCTCAGGTCATGATCCTGGAGTCCTGGGATCGAGTCCCGCATCGGGCTCCCTGCTCGGCAGGGAGTCTGCTTCTCCCTCTGACCCTCCTCCCTCTCATGCTCTCTGTTTCCCATTCTCTCTCTCTCAAATAAATAAATAAAATTTTTTAAAAAAAAATTCTGAATTCTGACTGGTACCTCTATCCAAGAATTAGAGTAGGATTCAGTCCTGGACTCTGGGAGTGTTTTTTCCATGGTTGTTGGCTTCATCCTATGGAAATTGGACTCTGCCCTCCTACGCACCCTTTCTTTTCCATAAAAAATAAGCCAATTTTGCAGATGAGGAGCTTTCTTAACCCATTTCCTACACATCAAAGTTTGAGGGTTCAGAGTCATCCTCATTTTCAATGGACTCTGTCCCTTGTAACCCCAAAATTACAATGTCTTTTGAAACTGTGTGGGTTTCCTATGCATCAAATTATAAATCCATTCCAATAGACAAAAGTTACATTCCTATACTCTTTAAGATGGGCCCCTCTCTACTTTAGACTGCTGTGAGTCAATCCCTTAAGATACTGACCAGATTCTTAGAAGTAATTTTGTCTAGTGAGGATCACTGAAATAATTCTGAGGTCTTACAAATGTTTCTTAAAGCCGCACCCATGAGGTTTCGACCTTAAAACCACACCTCACTGACAGCACTCAAGATTTGGTCATGGTCCTGAGGCCATTTCTTACTTTGAGTATTGTCTGCTGAGAAATACTAAAGATAACAGTTTTATTTTTAAACACAGCAAGTTTCAGCTACTTTATATTCTCTTTAAATTTTGCTTGCAAATGAAACAGTTTCTTCTACTCATCTCCCTACTTCCATGCTTTATTATAAGCAGATAATAGAAGCCTGGAAGGAGATTTATGTCTGGAAATCTTAGCTTGATCCATATTTTCATTAAAGTAATTTCTATCTTCCTTCCATATTAGCAGAGGTTACACTATTTCCAAACTTCCCACCACAGTATAAAACCAATTGCCTCTTCTCTCCTATCCATCTTGCCTGTCCTTCCAGCTTGTAATAATAGTTTCCTTGAGCCTCTTCTAGCTTCCACCTGCCATCCAGTCCCTACACCAACACTATGTATTTTAGATTTTTGTTATGCCAACCCCAACCTGAATCTGAAGTTTCCAATTTCTGTTTTAGTAATCTAAAACTGCATAACAAACTATCCCAAACCTTAATGGCTTAAAACAATGACAATTTTATTCTGTCCCATTATTATATGAGTTGGCTGAGGATTAGCTTGTGGGTCTTCTGTTCATCTCTCTTCTGGTATCTTACATGATTACATGGCAATGAATGGAGGTTGCCATATCAAAGATGGATATCCCACCCACAGTTCTGGAGCCTCTGTGCTCCTACATACGGCCTCTCCACTTGGTGTCCCCTTCTTCAGGGGCCTCTCCACATGGCTTTTCTCACTAGACAGGCAGACCAGAACCCAGTAGGGCAGCAGAGGATGCTGCCAAGCCTGTTCAAGAATTACACCTTAAAATGACATAGCATAGCATCACTTTCACCACTTTCTACTGGTTAAAGCAAAACTCAGAGCAAGTTCAGGTTCAGTGTGGGAGGAGACCACACAAGGACATGGGAAGCTATAAGCATGAACGTACTTATTTTATTATTTGGTAATGCTCTGATGTCTTGCAATAAACTCATTTGGCAGTAGTGAGCTAAAAAGAGAAAGAATGAATGCTTAATAATTGTTTTAAAAGTACTGAATTTTGATTTCTCAGAAAGATAGTGATGAATTTACACAATGTATTCATTTACATTTACCATTTACTATGGGAGCAGTGGCAATATCAATATTCACACAAATGGCAGAAGACAAAACTCCTGGCAAAGCATTGGCATTAGCTTCAAAATTAATATCTAATTTAACAAAGACTTTGCTCAAAAATGACAATTTATCACATGCTGCTGTGTTTATATATTATTTTATAAAAGAGATTTGTCATTTATACCAAATAGCTGGTCTCCTTAATTAATTTTCTAATGTAATTTTTGCAAATGTGCAAAACATTAACTGATGGTTGTTTCTTGTGTTGACTCTATTTGAAGAGTAATTGTATAAATGATGCAAGTGTTATGTCAGTATCATCTGGTGATTTAAATAGAAAATCAGTTAAGTAAATTTCAGCAATGATTCTATTTTCCCTAATTCGTAGAATTAAACTAAAGCTTTATATTCATTATGTCAAAAATAAAAATTCAAACATTTTTGGCAAATGCTATTGTAAATCTAATTTAAAAGGTCACCTTTAAAGACAACTGTGTGGGGAGAGGAGAGTCATAGTAGAGATGCAAACGTTGTTGGAGTATTGTATCAAAGTTAAACCAATGTTCTTGTTACATTAAGAAAACTGTGAAACATAAGTACTCTCGGAATTCACTGAGGCAGTGTGGACTACAGATTGGGCAGTGAGAGCAGTCTGCCCTGGTATTAGTGACAAAGGGGTGCGTTATATGCCACAAATTGAAAACAATACAGTCATCCCCAAATCAGTTCCTCTTTACCATCATAACCCTGCCATTCTGAACGATGCCAGTGATAGAACACTTCTACCCCTAAAATCATTTTTTGATTAAAGTTCTAAATAATTTCTACAATTACTATTGCATTTTAGTAATACAAGTGTATATGTATGCTTCAAATTAGCATATTTAACTCTTTTACTTTGCAAGATATTCTATATGGAAGTTAATTCAGAGAACTAGTTATGTTGTTCACACCATCACATGCAGACTCAGCTACATAGTGAGGAATATATCACCACGCTTCTTTTTTGCCTTCCTTCATTAACTAGATTTTAGAAATGTTTTGGTTTTTAGACAATTACTTTTAGATTAACCAAACTTTCTTAGGGCATTACATTTTTCTTAAATGATGTCTTTAGATTTTTTTTAATTTTAATTCCAGTATAGTTAACATACGGTGTTATAATATTTTCAGGTGTACAATATAGTGATTCAACATTTCTATACATTAGTCAGTGCTCATCATGATAAGTGTGATCTCTTTAGATTTCTATTGCATTTTTTACAAAATCACTTGAAAATATTTCATCAAAAGATTTCAACGGAGTATCTAAAACTTCAACATGTTAAACTTTTAGAAAGTTGTAATTCTTGAAAAGAAAACTAGTAAAAAGGAGATATTGAAATATATTCCCCAAAAAGGATGGGTAAGACTAACTAAATTACATGATAAAGAGCTCAAATAATATATGCAATTCACCAATTTTGCAATTTTCTAAAGGTCTGCTTTAGAATACTTAAAAAAAATAGAGTACTTTTACTTGATGAATTTTTTTTTTGGTGGGGGTCATATTTTTAATCAGCCAATGATGTGCTCCATATTTGGAGTGGAATGAAATTGAGATCTACATCATTGAAAACCTAAATTTGGCAAGATGTTCAAAAATTTAATAACTAAAGATAATTTATTTGATGAATTTTTGTCACATAAAGATTTTTGTTGGATGTAGGTGTTCTGATTTGAAGCAAAAACACAGAACCTGTGAAAATGTGTGAGCAAATTATTTGTACTTTAAAATAAAAGGACTTAAAATAGGATTTTTTTTTTTTTAGTAGAATTTGTGCCAAGTTTCCAGGCATCTCAGCATTGGTAGGAGAGCATTTTCTCAACCATGCAGATGGTCTGCAGAGAAGAATTATTCAAAAAGTCAGCAATTTCAGAGTTCTTAGCCACAAAGGAAATGTAGCAGGTGAGAGGCAATACACTGTAAAAGTAAGTGCATTCATCACAAATACATCAGTGCTAAAGAGATAGTTACAAAACTGCAAGAAATATGAATATGTACCAAGCAGAGTTATTCCATTCATGCTGATTTTAGTTTTTAGATCATTATAATTAGTAAGCATTTCAATAGGTATTTAGCAAATATTCTATTCTGTTTCATTCAATCAATGTATATAACATGAAGTTTTTTAAGGGAAGATATTTAGTTTTAAAAGTGGTTTTAATAGACATTGTAAGTCCCATGTAATAAACTTACTTCATAGTAAATTAATAAATATTTTTAAGTTAATGATTAAATATTGTTATTATGTTTCATAACAGAAAACACACTGGAGTTAGAAATAAATAATCCAATAAAAAACACATTTTGGAACATTGTCTTTTTATTTTACTTTTCCTTTAAAAAAATTTTTTTGCAAAATCTCTCACTAACAGATTTAAATAAATAGTTTCACATCCCTATTTCTGCTAGAGTCCTCTTCATTATTGATACTTACAGCCTAATTCCAAGTGGTAATATTACCTTGATCCTGATTCTGAGTCCTCACTCTTGCCATTCCCTCTGCTAGGTATGCTTTTCCCTGGACTTTACCATTGCTTATTCCTTATTATCTAGACTGCAGTTCTTCTCCTCAGAGTTGACCACTCTGACCACTCATTCTACCATAGCCCACCAACTTAAAAACTTAAATGCATTAACATTTTTTTCTTTCCATGACACATACCACCAGCTGGTTTTTTTCTATTATTTGTTTGTAACTTATTGTCTGTCTCCTTCTATCATGGTACAAGAGTGCCTGAGTGTAGGCACCTGCTCTGTCTTCCTCACTGCCATATCTCTAGAGCAAAAAATAAAAATAAAATAATTTAAAAATGTAGCTGGCAAGAAATAGACACTCCAAAAATGTTTCTTAGAAAAAGCTTTATGCCACAATGACCAATTTTAAGCCATTGATTCATATAACTAAAGTTGAGGCAAAAATACACTGCACTAATCACAATAGAAAATGGCATGGAAACAACTATAAACAATAACAGGGAAATCCCAGGAAGGTATCAGTAACCACATCTACCCAATTCCCTGTTGGCCAAATGTTGGCCCAAAGGACAAGAATAACCCAGTGTTTTTGTGTACGGATAACCTTTAGACATAATGACTTCTGAGAAATACATAAAATATTTGGGAAAATTGTAATTAATCTGACCTTTTAAATCTGTGAGATGTATAAATGCAAAATAATTTCAATTCTTTCTTTCTTTTCTCAAACTATCAAAGGACCACTTCATAGAAAATCAGGAACAAATAGTAAGCGACAGAAACTCTGAAAAACCTAGGGAGTATTATTTGAATATTCCTTTCTCATTTATCCCAAAGTCATGGCTCTTGCCCTCTGGTTTACTCATCCCTCTGTTTTGATTCTTTAATTCTCTTGATGTAAGTCCTCCACACTGATTTACCTTTCTCTTTCATGAGCTTCATGTCATGTTCCATTCCAATCAGAAATTGTATAATGAACAGATGGCCCAATATTCCCAGCATGTTGATAGTCTAGAAATGACACCAATAATGGTACCAAGCATTTGTGTAGTACTTATAGTTTACACTCCTTTCTGCCCTGTCATAGTAAGACACAAATCCTTACTAGGACTTCACCTGCCTGCCCTTCCACATTATTTCTCAACAACAAACCTTGGTATCATTGATGACATATATTTATTCTTTTGAATCATCCTTCCCAAATGCAATTCTGATTCACCCCCTTAACTTGTGTGATCACACTTTACAATAACCTCAACTTACGTCTCTTCATGACTTAGAGACTCTTCAAGTGTCCATAACTGGAATCATTTGGGATGGCCAGAGAATTTTATTCCTGCATCCACTCAGATGAAGTCCCAGATGGCCATTACAAAGAGTGCCTTAAATGACATTTTCTCTTGTTTTCTTCTTCCATCAACAGAACATGAAGCCAGCTTCCAAATGAGAAAAAATGTCTTCCAGAGAGCCTTGTGGCTCTGCTTAGATGTTGGCTTAAGAAGAAACTTGAAAGAGATTATATGTTATATTGTGCTTGAAACTTTCATTCTCTTGTCAACTGTAGTAAGAAAAAAAAAACTCCTCACCTTCCTCATCAGCATTTCAACTGTCCCATCTTTTGTTGAAAGAGCAAAAAAAGATAGATATAGGAACCCCAACCCATAATTTGGTGCTAACATAATGGAAAGGGACATGTAGCCATATAATAACTGCATATTTCAGCAGATTACTTAGTAGTAGTTTTTTTAAATTATCAAGTTACTTTAAACGTAATTACCATGTTACCTGACATTCTCAGCTCTCCTTGTAACTCTCCAAAATATAAGAAAATGTAATTTTTCTGTCATTACAATTCATTTGTTATTGTGTAGGTATCTGGCAGAGAGTTTTAGTGTATTAGCATGCCAACAGTTCTATCTACAGCACTATCAGGAAATAGCGTGCTCTTACACTGTAATTAAGGGGGAAATTCCTGCGTAGTCACTACAATTTTAAGAATGAAAAACATGTTCATCATTAGAAAATTCCATGAAAAATTCACAGTATCACAGACTTTACCCCTATAGGGTAGAGTTTCACCTGGAAAATACCACTTCCCCATACGTTCTGCTGTGCCTTTGCTACCTGTCTTTTAAACTCTCCAACATCCAAAAAGAGCCTAACAAGAACATTACATGATAAAAAAGGGTTCCAAATTAAAAACTGATTTGTCAAAATCACTTTGTTTTTCTACATGTGATTATAAAGCACAATCAGCAAAAAAGATTTAAATTTGGAAGCTCTACTCAAATTACTAGAGTCAACAAAACTTTGTTATAATCCAATTTCACCTATTTTGTGGTCTGATAATATATCTCCTGAAATAGCATTTATTTTAACTTAAAGTCCGTTTTCCTTCTGGGAAGGCTTATATGAAATTTGACAGCTCAAATTCTATTTTATTTTTATTTATATTTAAGAGTATCTGTGGTTCCTCCTTCAGGAATGTACGTTATCAAAATGAAAAATTTCTAGATGTTTGGCTCAAACAAGTTATTTCTTGTTGGCTAGTTCAATTGATGGGAGGGTAGCATTATGAGACCAGAACCTTGTGGGCAAACCACATCTGCATATGTCAGATGTGTACAGCTACACGGCCACAGATGGCAGGCAGCTGGCTGCACTAAGCAATCTCATATTTGTGCGCATGGTCATTAGGAAGTAGGAATGGGGGACGAATCATCACCTGTACTAAAGAAAAACTTCCGCCCTGCTTACTTATGTCAGGACATGGGTATCATTTATCTACACAAACAGCAGTATAAAGATGTTGAATAATATAAAGATGATTTACATGGCCAAGGTGAGGTCACTGTGTCACCACTCTGACCTAACATCATCAGTACCTCTGCCAGATTTTAATCTACACAGTTGTTATTTTCCAGGTGAAACTCTACCCTATAGGGGTAAAGTCTGTGATACTGTGAATTTTTCATGGAATTTTCTGATGATGAACATGTTTTTCATTCTTAAAATTGTAGTGACTACACAGGAATTTCCCCCTTAATTACAGTGTAAGAGCACACTATTTCCTGATAGTGCTGTAGATAGAACTGTTGGTATGCTAATACACTGAAACTCTCTGCCAGATACCTACACAATAACAAATGAATTGTAATGACAGAAAAAAAGAAAGAAACTAGAATTACAATAAATAATGGTTGCTAAGATGTGCATATAAATTGAAAACTTCTCTTAGGAAATCATTATCAGAGTTTTGATTAGTATCTGTAAAGATTACCCCCTGAAGGCTAGGCAAACACTTCTAAGGGAAAAACTTTGATGGTAAGGCAGATACATTTCTAGAAATTCTTGAAAATAGCATGCATGGAGAGTTGAGCTGTCTCCATATTGCCATTTTAGTGACATTTGGAGAAAGATTATGTGATTCTGCATGGTCCTCAAAGCTGTGAAGTAGGCTCCTTTGAATTTTGTAACTTCCAAAGCTTTCTTCCAATCCCTCTTCCCAACATTAGCCTACTTTGCCGGTGTTCTATCTCCAACTCAGGGGGGAATATTTCACAATTTAAACAACATTGCAATAACCATCCTCCTAATATTATTTTCCTGAATCCTTGCTAATAATTTGATGCGATAAAGAGTTAATTCATTATGTATTTTCATAAACAGTGCCAAATTGCACTCCAAAAAGGCTATACAAAATTTTCACCAAAAGTACCTGAAAGTATCTATTTCCCCTCAGTGCCACCAACACTGGACATCTAAAGTGACTTGTTTTAAAAGTCTGGTGAATAAAAATGAATCCTTTTTGTTTTAATATGCATTTTATTTGCTAGTGAGTTTGAGCATATGCTTATTTCCTATTTACATTTCCTATATTGTTTCTTGTACCTTTTTTTGTTTTGTTTTTAATTTTTGAATTGCATTGTTCCTTTTTTTTTCCCCCAGAGAGGACATATAGTGTAGAGGTCTTATGCTGCATGGACCCTGGAATCAGAATTACAGGGTTTGAATTCAACCTCTGTCCTTCGCTACTTTCATGACCTTGATCTTTCTTAACCTCCAATTGCTCTTCTAAAAAACAGGACATAAGTATTACTTATCTCATTGGACTGGAATCAGGATTAAATAACATCTATACAAAATGGAGGCACAAAATAAACCCTGAATACATGTTCACATTAGCTATGATTTTATTATCATTGTCTTGTATCCAAGATCTGTATTTAAAATGAATAAGCAAACTTTTCTTTCCCAAATAATATTTCTCTCTATTTAATTTTGTTCATAGTGTCTCTTTATATTTGAAAATTTACATAGCTTAATTTTATCCTTATGGTTACTGGGTTTTATGCAAAATATAACAATTTACTCATTTAACAGTTTTGAGGACCTTTAATGTTTCATTAGATTATGGACTATTTGAAATATATATTTGAAATGTATTTCATAATCTCTCCTCCTAATAATCCTATTAATATCTCTTTTAATAGAATTACATATTAATATGGCTATCTAAGCTGTTTTTGTATGTTCTGGCATATAATTTTGATCCTTTTACTAATTTAGTTTTTATTCTATGTTTAAATTATACAGTAAAATTGACTACTTTTGGTCATACTGTCCCATCAATACTGTCAATATTAATACATGTACAGATGCACATAACCAGCTGATACTTCAGAGATTTCCCAATTCTAGAAATTTCATAATCAAATGAAATACTAAAAGTCCCTAAAATTATTAAAAAGAGTAAATTATTATGTTTCCCACAAAACCTAGTTACCATAAGGATAAAATTAAACTATATAAATTTGCAAATATCTGTCATATAAAAGATGCCATGAACAAAACTGAGAAAAAGAGAGACAGAGAATGAACTGATAAACCCCTGATAACCCAACATTGACTTTAAGAAATAAAACCCACTGATGAGGCTCCACTAAAGTCTTCCCAGATGTAAGCATTCTAATGATATTTTCTTTCTAATCTTTCTAATGCTATTTTCTAATGACATTTTTCTAATGATATTGTCAAGTATTTTGTACATTCGCATAAGCTAAAGCCTGTTACATGTAATATAAATATTCTGTATCCTTCCTAATTTTTGTCTCACTCTGTATCCCAGGTGTATAGTGGATTTGTTAATATCTCCTTAAATCTATTTTATTTTATATATTTTTAAGCTGTATAATATATACATTCTAGGGTAGCTAGGGTAGTATGTGAAAATTTCCTGGTGATTTAAACTGGGATGATTTATGATGATTTATCATCATGCAATGACTTTTTTTATCCTTCATGGAATATTTTTGCATTAAAGATTGTTAGCTAGGAGGGCAGAGCAAGATGGCAGAGGAATAGGAGACCTGGATTTCGTCTCCTCTCAGGAATTCAGCTGGATAGGGATCAAACCATTCTGAACACCTACAAACTCAACAGGAGATCGAAGAAAAGAAGAGCATAACTCTCTCATCAGAAAAGCGACCACTTTCTGGAACGTAGGACATGCGGAGAAGTGAATCCGAGGCAATATTCAGGAGGATAGACGGCGGGGGAGGGGCCTCCGTCGGCCGCTTCTGGCAAGTGATAGAACCATGGAGCACAAAATCGGAACTTTTAAAAGTCTGCTCCGCTGAGGGACGTCACTCCGGTGGCTAAGCGGGGGGTGGAACCGTCCGGGACAGTGTGGTCTCAGGACCCTCGGGGTCACAGAAAGACCGGGGGTGCCTGAGTGTGGCAGAGCTCCCAGGTAATGGAGCAGGGAAGCCGGCTGCAGAGGCGGAGCCCAGGCGTGGGCTCTCAGCTCGGGGTTGCCATAAACCGGGATCCGTGGCACAGTCGGGCCACTGCTCCTGCAGCAGGGACCCAACAAGCGGCAGATCTGGGGAGATTGACCTTCCTCCCCCAGGAGGAGCCACGCGGGAGTGAACCGCAGGGATCTGCTGGGTTTGGAGACTCCACACGGGGTCGGGTGCCAGAGATAGAAATGTGCGGTCACAGGCCGGGTGAGCACGGAGTGCGGCCGGAGACAGGGGAGACAAGAGTGACTGACGGCTTTTCTCTGGGGGCTCACTGAGGAGCGGGGCCCCGAGTTCTTGGCTCCTCTGGGGCAGAGATTGGGAGGCTGCCATCTTCACTCTCCGCCTCCAAAGCTGTGTGGAAAGCTTGCAGGGAACAAAAGCTCCGGAGAGCAACCCAAGCAGATTACTTAGCCCAGACCGGGCAAGGGCGGGGCACTTCCACCTCGGGCAAAGACATTTGGGAACCACGGCAACAGACCCCTCTCCAAGAAGATCAGCGAGAACAGCCAGCCAAGACCAAGTTTACCGATCAATGAGAACGACAGAACTCGAGCGCTAGGGGAATACTGCACATAGAATTCATGGCTTTTTTACCATGATTCTTTAGTCTTTCAAAGTTACGTTTTTTTTTTAACTGTCTTTTTTTCTTTTTTCTTTTTTCTTTTTGAATTTTTCTTTTTCCCTTTTCAACCAACATCTTATCAATACCTTTTTTAAAAAACATTTTTATTTTTCATTTTTAGAGTCATATTCTATCCCTTCAGGTAGTTACCCGTATTTTTGGCATATTTATATAAGTTGTTCTCTCTTTAAAATTTTGAGATAGTTTCCTTCTAACAGATCAAAGTATACCTTAAATCTCTAGTATATGGTTTTTTCTACTCCCCTGCCTGATCACATCCTCTCCCTTTTTTTTCTTTTTTCTTTTTTAAATCCTCTTCTTTCTTTTTTCAAACAACTTCTTATCAATTCCTTTTATAAAATTTTTTATAATTTTCATCTTTACAGTCATATTCCATCCCTTCATCATATCAACCCTTATTTTTGTACATATATAAGTTTTTCTTTCTTTAAAATTTTGGGAGGCACTTTCTTCTAAAAGACCAAAATACGGGGCACCTGGGTGGCTCAGTTGGTTAAGCGACTGCCTTCGGCTCAGGTCATGATCCTGGAGTCCCGGGATCGAGTCCCGCATCGGGCTCCCTGCTCCGCAGGGAGTCTGCTTCTCCCTCTGACCCTCCTCCCTCTCATGCTCTCTGTCTCTCATTCTCTCTCTCTCAAATAAATAAATAAAATCTTTAAAAAAAAAAATAAATAAATAAAAATAAAAGACCAAAATACACCCCAAATCTAGTGTGTGGCACTGATTTATATACCAGCCTGATCATATTTGATCACATTCTGGTTTTTTGTTGTTGTTGTTGTTTTGTTTGTTTTTGTTTTTATCTTTTTCTTTTTCTTTTTTTTCTTTTTCTTTTTTCTCGCTTTCCCTTTCTTTTCCCACTACTTCAGGTCTTTTCTGATTTGTTTAGAGTATATTTTCTGGGGACGTTGTTACTCAGCTAGCATTTTGTTCTCTCATTAATCTATTCTCCTCTGCACAAAATGACAAGATGGAAAAAATCACCTCAACAAAAAGAACAAGAGGTAGTACCGACTGCCAGGGACCTACTCAATACGGACATTAGTACGATGTCAGATCTAGAGTTCAGAATCATCACTTTAAAGATACTGGCTGGGCTTGAAAAAAATATGGAAGTTATTAGAGAAACCCTCTCTGGAGAAGTAAAAGAACTAAAATCTAACCAAGTAGAAATCAAAAAGGCTATTAATGAGGTGCAATCAAAAATGGGGGCGCTAACTGCTATGATAAATGAGGCAGAAGAAAGAATCAGTGATATAGAAGACCAAATGATGGAAAATAAAGAAGCTGAGAAAAAGAGAGATAAACAAACTGGATCATGTGGGCAGAATTCGAGAGATAAGTGATACCATAAGACGAAACAACATTAGAATAATTGGGATCCCAGAAGAAGAAGAAAGAGAGAGAGGGGCAGAAGGTATAATGGAGCAAATTATAGCAGAGAACTTCCCTAATTTGGGGAAGGAAACAGGCATCAAAATCCAGGAAGCATAGGGCACCTGGGTGGCTCAGATGGTTAAGCGTCTGCCTTTGGCTCAGGTCATGATCCCAGGGTTCTGGGATCGAGTCCCACATCGGGTTCCCTGCTCCTTGGGAGCCTGCTTCTCCCTCTGCCTCTCTCTCTCTCTGTCTCTCATGAATAAATAAATAAAATATTTTAAAAAAAATCCAGGAAGCACAGAGAACCACTCTCAAAATCAATAAAAATAGGTCAACATCACGACATCTAATAGTAAAACTTACGAGTCTCATAGACAAAGAGAAAATCCTGAAAGCAGCTCGGGAGAAGAGATATGTAACCTACAATGGTAGAAACATTAGATTGGCAACAGACCTATCCACAGAGACCTGGCAGGCCAGAAAGGACTGGCAGGATATATTCAGAGCACTAAATGAGAAAAATATGCAGCCAAGAATACTATATCCAGCTAGGCTGTCATTGAAAATTGAAGGAGAGATAAAAAGCTTCCAGGACAAACAAAAACTAAAGGAATTTTCAAACACAAACCCAGCCCTACAGGAAATCTTGAAAGGGGTCGTCTAAGCAAAGAGAGAGCCTAAAAGCAACATAGACCAGAAAGGAACACAGACAATATACGGTAACAGTCACCTTCCAGGCAATACAATGGCACTAAATTCCTATCTTTCAATAGTTACCCTGAATGTAAATGGGCTCAATGCTCCAATCAAAAGACACAGGCTATCAGACTGGATTAAAAAACAAGACCCATCGATATGCTGTCTGCAAGAGACTCATTTTAGAACCAAAGACACCCCCAGATTGAAAGTGAGGGGGTGCAAAACCATTTACCATGCTAATGGACACCAAAAGAAAGCTGGGGTGGCAATCCTTTTATCAGACTAATTAGATTTTAAACCAAAGACTGTAATAAGAGATGAGGAAGGACACTATATCCTACTTAAAGGATCTATCCAACAAGAAGATCTAACAATTGTAAATATCTATGCCCCTAACATGGGAGCAGCCAATTATATAAGCCAATTAATAACAAAAGCAAAGAAACACATCAACAACAATACAATAATAGTGGGGGACTTTAACACCCCCCTCACTGAAATGGACAGATCGTCTAAGCAAAAGACCAACAAGGAAATAAAGACCTTAAATGACACACTGGACCAAATAGACTTCACAGACCTATTCAGAACATTCCATCCCAAAGCAATGGAATACACATTCTTCTCTAGTGCCCATGGAACATTCTCCAGAATAGATCACATCCTAGGTCACAAATCAGGTCTCAACCGGTACCAAAAGATTGGGATCATTCCCTGCCCATTTTCGGACCACAATGCTTTGAAACTAGAACTCAATCACAAGAGGAAAGTCAGAAAGAATTCAAATACATGGAGGCTAAAGAGCATCCTATTGAAGAATGAATGGGTCAACCAGGAAATTAAAGAAGAATTAAAACAATTCATGGAAACCAATGAAAAGGAAAACACAACTGTTCAAAATCTTTGGGATGCAGCAAAGGCAGTCCTAAGAGGAAAGTATATAGCAATACAAGCCTTTCTCAAGAAACAAGAAAGGTCTCAAATACACAACCTAACCCTCCACCTAAAGGAGCTGGAGAAAGAACAGCAAATAAAGCCTAAACCCAGCAGGAGAAGAGAAATAATAAAGATCAGAGCAGAAATCAATGAAATAGAAACTAAAAGAACAGTAGAACAGATCAATGAAACTAGGAGCTGGTTCTTTGAAAGAATTAACAAGATTGATAAAGCCCTGGCCAGACTTATCAAAAAGAAAAGAGAAATGACCCAAATCAACAAAATCATGAATAAAAGAGGAGAGATCACAACCAACATCAAAGAAATACAATTATAAGAACATATTATGAGCAACTCTATGCCAGCAAATCAGATAACCTGGAAGACATGGATGCATTCCTAGAGATGTATCAACTACCAAAACGGAACCAGGAAGAAATAGAAAACCTGAACAGACCAATAACCACTAAGAAAATTGAAGCAGTCATCAAAAATCTCCCAACAAACAAAAGCCCAGGGCCAGATGGCTTCCCAGGGGAATTCTACCAAACATTTCAAGAAGAATTAATACCTATTCTTCTGAAACTGTTCCAAAAAATAGAAATGGAAGGAAAACTTCCAAACTCATTTTATGAGGCCAGCATTACCTTGATCCCAAAACCAGACAAAGGCCCCATCAAAAAAGGAGAATTACAGACCAATATCCCTGATGAACATGGATGCAAAAATTCTCACCAAAATACTAGCCAATGGGATCCAACAGTACATTAAAAGGATTATTCACCACGACCAAGTGGGATTTATCCCTGGGCTGCAAGGTTGGTTCAACATCCGCAAATCAATCAGTGTGATACAATACATTAACAAAAGAAAGAACAAGAACCATATGATCCTCTCAATAGACGCAGAAAAAGCTTTTGACAAAATACAGCATCCTTTCTTGATCAAAACTCTTCAGACTATAGGGATAGAGGGTACATACCTCAATATCATAAAAGCCATCTATGAAAAACCTACAGTGAATACCATTCTAATTGGAAAAAACTGAGAGCTTTCCCCCTCAGGTCAGGAACGTGGCAGGGATATCCACTATCACCACTGCTATTCAACATAGTATTGGAAGTCCTAGCCACAGCAATCAGACAACAAAAAGAAATCAAAGGCATCCAAATCGGCAAAGAAGAAGTCAAACTCTCACTCTTTGCAGATGATATGATACTTTATGTGGAAAACCCCAAAGACTCCACCCCAAAACTGCTAGAACTCATACAGGAATTCAGTCAAGTGGCAGGATATCAAATCAATGCACAGAAGTCAGTGGCATTCCTATACACCAACAACAAGACAGAAGAAAGTGAAATTAAGGAGTTGATCCCATTTACAATTGCACCCAAAACGATAAGATACCTAGGAATAAATCTAACCAAAGAGACAAAGGATCTGTACTCGGAAAACTATAAAATACTCATGAAAGAAATTGAGGAAGACACAAAGAAATGGAAAAACGTTCCATGCTCATGGATTGGAAGAACAAATATTGTGAGGATGTCAATGCTACCTAGAGCAATCTACACATGCAATGCAATCCCCATCAAAATACCATCCACTTTTTTCAAAGAAATGGAACAAATAATCCTAAAATTTGTATGGAACCAGAAAAGACCCCGCATAGCCAGAGGAATGTTGAAAAAGAAAAGCAAAGCTGGCAGCATCACAGTTCTGGACTTCCTGCTCTATTACAAAGCTGTCATCATCAAGACAGTATGGTACTGGCACAAAAACAGACACATAGATCAATGGAACAGAATAGAGAGCCCAGAAATGGACCCTCAACTCTATGGTCAACTCATCTTTGACAAAGCAGCAAAGAATGTCCAATGGAACAAAGACAGTCTCTTCAACAAATGGTGTTGGGAAAATTGGATAGCCACATGCAGAAGAATGAAACTGGACCATTTCCTTACACCACACACAAAAATAGACTCCAAATGGTTGAAAGACCTCAATGTGAGACAGGAGTCCATCCAAATCCTAAAGGAGAACACAGGCAGCAACCTCTTTGACCTCAGCCGAAGCAACTTCTTCCTAGAAACATCGCCCAAGGCAAGGGAAGCAAGGGCAAAAATGAACTATTGGGACTTCATCAAGATAAAAAGCTTTTGCAAAGCAAAGGAAACAACAAAACCAAAAGACAACCGACAGAATGGGAGAAGATATTTGCAAATGACATTATCAGATAAAGGGCTAGTATCCAAAATTTATAAAGAACTCATCAAACTCAACACCCAAAGAACAAAGAATCCAATCAAGAAATGGGCAGAAGACATGAACAGAGAGCTTTCCAAAGAAGACATCCAAATGGCCAACAGACACATGAAAAAGTGCTCAATATCGCTTGGCATCAGGGAAATCCAAATCAAAACCTCAATGAGATACCACCTCACACCAGTCAGAATGGCTAAAATTAACAAGTCAGGAAACGACAGATGTTGGCGGGGATGCGGAGAAAGGGGAACCCTCCTACACTGTTTGTGGGAATGCAAGCTGGTGCAGCCACTCTGGAAAACTGTATGGAGGTTCCTCAAAAAGTTGAAAATAGAGCTACCATATGATCCAGCAATTGCACTACTGGGTATTTACCCCAAAGATACAAATGTAGGGATCCGAAAGGGTACATGCACCCCGATGTTTATAGCAGCAATGTCCACAGTAGCCAAACTGTGGAAAGAGCCAAGATGTCCATTGACAGATGAATGGATAAAGAAGATGTGGTATATATATACAATGGAATATTATGCAGCCATCAAAAGGAATGAGATCTTGCCATTTGCAACGACGTGGATGGAACTGGGGGGTATTATGTTGCGTGAAATAAGTCAAACAGAGAAAGACATGTATCATATGACCTCACTGATATGAGGAATTCTTAATCGCAGGAAACAAACTGAGGGTTGATGGAGTGGGGGGTGGTGTGGGAGGGATGGGGTGACTGGGTGATAGACACGGGGGAGGGTATGTGCTTTGGTAAGCACTGTGAATTGTGCAAGACTATTGAATCTCAGATCTGTACCTCTGAAACAAATAATGCAATATATGTTAAGAAAAAAAAAAAAAGAAGAAGAAGGTAGCAGGAGGGGAAGAATGAAGGGGGTGAAATCGGAGGGGTAGACGAACCATGAGAGACGATGGACTCTGAAAAACAAACTGAGGGTTCTAGAGGGGAGGGGGTGGCAGGATGGGTTAGCCTGGTGATGGGTATTGAGGAGGGCACGTTCTGCATGGAGCACTGATTGTTTTGCACAAACAATGAATCATGGAACACTACATCTAAAACTAATTATGTAATGTATGGGGATTAACATAAGAATTAAAAAATTAAAAAAAAGATTGTTATCTAATATTGATATGGTTATACAAGCTTATTTGTATTTTCTGATATATAATTTGGGCCCTTTTCCTTTTTATTTTTGCCTTTTCATTCTCTCTTGCTCTCTTTTTTTGTTTTAGTCCTTTTAATTTTTTTTTACATTATGCTTAAATGATCATACAGTAAAATTGACTTTTTCTTTTGTGATGCTGTTCTAACAATAATCTGTCTATATTAATACATGCATAGATCAGTGTAACCACGACCACTTATTTTTAGTTTCTCTAAGTGGCTCTCTTGAAAACAACATATAGATGTATTTTTATAAATCTACTGTGATAAATTTTTGTCCTCTGGTTTAGGAGTTGGGTCTATATACATTTATTGAAATTCTTCATATATCAGTGATAATTTTTACACACATTTTAATGCTCCTTTTAATCTTTCTATTTCTAGCTCTTTCCAGCTCTTTTCCTACCTTCTTTTGGATTCATTGAATTTTTATATTGCTATTATAATTATTTTGAGGGAAGTTATATATTTTAATTCTATTATTTTACAGACTAATCCTAAATATTTTTAACATGCATCATTAATTTCCTGAGTCCAAAGATAATTAATATCTCTATCTTCCTCCTACACAAAGTATTTAAAATACTTTGCATCTCTTCACCACTATCTTCTCTTACATATTAATTTTATCCATTAATTCACTTTCACTATTTTGTATTCCTTTCATCAATTAGTTAATGTTATTATTCTTTTATTGTTTCATTTAGTCCTTGCTTATTTAAATTTACTCCTGTTTCCCTGTTTCTTTGTTCATCCGCCTTGCTCTTACCTCCAGGCTCCCAACTGGGTTTAGTTTTCTTTTTCCTGGAGATTATTACCTTTAGAGATCCTTGTGGTGAAAACTTAATAGTTACATCTTTTTAAAATATATTTCTCTGAAAAAGTGATTTTTCCTATCCATGTTAGGCAGAATTCTAGAGATAGCTCCCAAGCTCCCCACATCTTCCAGGGGATTATCCAGTCAAGCACTAATCTGGGTACCACTTTGAGAGGATATTGCAGATGTAATGCAAGTGTTTCTCTTCCATAAAATATGGAGATTTTTGGGTGGGTACAACCCAATCAATGATACTGTGAAAAGCTAGCAGTTTTTTCAGGCTAGTGGCAGGAGAAGAAGTGGAGAGAGTAGAGGCATGTGAAGGATATGAAGAGGAGAGTGCCACAGGTTGAGGAACATATATGGTCTTTAAAAGATGAGCATGGCCTGTTGGAGGGGAGGGGAGTAGGGGGATGGGGTGGCTGGGTGATGGACATTGGGGAGGGTATGTGTTGCGGTGAGCACTGCATATTGTGTAAGACTGATGATCACAGCCCTGTACCCCTGAAACAAATAATACATTTTATGTTAATTATTAAAAAATTAATTAATTAATTAATTAATTAAATCTTATATGCCAGAAAAAATAAAATAAAATAAAACACATGATTTTTTAAGATGGAGGAAGTTTGTTTTAAAGTGGCTATTGGGTGGGCCACAAGTAGGGACTTGATTAAACTCATGGAATTATGGTGCTATGTTTGTATATGCTAATTATTGATAATTATAATAGAGTTTGACATAAAATGCTCTTGAAAAAAAGTGATATTTAGTATATTTATTGAGAATGATATTGTCATATTCTACTAGCAAAACATTTCAAGTGGACAGGAAGAATTGTTCAAATCATCCAAAATAAATTTAAATTTACTTATAAAAAATTTAAGAAAAAAAAAGATGAGCATGGCCTCCAGCCAGCAGCCAGGAAAGAGGGACCTCAGTCCTGCAGGTATGAGAAACAATTCTGCCAACACCCTGATTCTGCTTCTCTGGCTGAATCTTAATTGATACAATACATAGTGAAAAGTGTTCATTTATAGAAAGGTCAATTACAGGCAAATTAATTGATGGTGGTAGGGACCAAAATGTTACTTTTGCAGACATGGATATTGATTGAAAAGGGGCAAAAGGACTTTCTATAGTAAATAAATGTTTTATATTCTGGTCATGTTATGTTTACATGAGACTACAAATTTAAAACCTCATCTAGCTATATAATGAAGAGTAGTTCACTTTATATACTTTTCTATATGTATGTAGTCCCTCATTTAAAAAAATAAAAGCAAAGGGGAACCTGGGTGGCTCAGTCAACTAGGCATCCAACTCTTGATTTTGCTTCTACATAGATTTATCCCCTTTTTCCTCTTCTATCTATTAATTTATCTATTAATGTTATAAATCAAACAATGTATTATTATAATTATTATTTTTACCACCTATAGTTATTTCCATAGCCCGAAACAGTGTATACTGCCTTTCTACAGTTATTTGAAAATGTTACACATATATTACATTTCTATATGTTATGGGCCCAATAACACATTATATACATATTAGTATATAATTGCTTTTAAAAATAAAGAGAAGAAAGAAGGAAAATGTGCATTGTTGTTGTTTTTAATAATTATATAATTAACTTACTGGTGCTCTTTTTGTTTTCATGTGGATTTGAATTAATGTCTCTGGTAACTTGTTTTAACCCTGAAGAATTTCCTATAGTATTACTTGTAAGGTAGATCTGCCAGCAATAAATTCTTGCAATATTTGTTTATCTGGGAAAGGCTTTCTCATTTTTTTTTTTAGAAAGATAACTTTGATGGATATAGAATTCATGGTTGATAGTTGTTTTTCTTTGAGTACTTTGACTATGTTATCCAACTCTATTCTGACTCCATTGTTTGTGCTGAGAAGTCAGCTGTTAATCTTACTGGAGTTCTTTTGTAAGTAATAATTCATTTTTCTCTTGCTGCTTCCAAGATTTCTTCCTTGTTTTTGACTGTCAGTATTTTTCACCTTTATCTGTCTGTTGATAGGCTTCTTTGTGTTTCTCTTATGGGGAGTTCTGTGAGCTTCCTGGATGTGTAATTTATTATCTTTCAAAAATTGAGGAAATTCTCAACCATCATTTCTTTGAATATATCTTCTGCACCTTCTCTGGGATCCTCTCTGCTTACCTCTCTTTTGGACACCTACTACCTCATCAGCCTGAAAAAGGGTGATCAGGGCTGTAGTACACCCTGCATGTTACACCCAGCATAGAGCCACCATTCTGTAAGTGGAGGCTGCAGGAGTTAGGTGGAGAAGTTGGGGAGCAAGCCTCCACTTCTCAATGACACTCATCCAGGACTACACAACAGGTAGCTAGAGACAGGCTGAAAACCACTGGCACCCTTCTCCTTCTAGGAAGAAAGCCCATGCTCAGAGCTAGGGAGAGAGGGAAGCCTTTGCTAGAGCAGTCTGGGGTAGAATTCCCACCTCACTGAGCTGAAAAAGTAGAAGGAGGGAGCAGTATTGGTTTAAATGCCATTGAGTCTTACCTTTCTTCCTGAATTTTGCAGATGATCCTTCATTTGTTATTAAACTTAGGACAATTTCAAGAGATTTTAAATATTGGTTCTTTTTTAAAAATTGTTTTCACAAGGTTCACTGAGGAGCAGACAATGGAGATCCTCAATCTGTCAATCTCTCCTGATACCTGGGTTCTTTAATAGTACATTTCTCATTTGACAGCAATATGGGTATTGTCTAATTATCTTTTTGCTATTAATTTGGAGTATACTTAAATCATGATCAAAGAATATAATCTATATGGTTTTAATTGTGTGAAATTTGGAGAGAGTTTAGCACACAAAAGACAGCCAATATTTAAAAATATTGGGTATACTTGGAAAAACAATGTGGATTACACATTTTGGTGCATGATATTATAAAAGGTCAGTAAGTTAATTTTTATTTTTTGATTGTCACTTCTTTTAGTTTCTTTTTTTTTAAATTTGATTATGTTATGTTAATCACCATACATTACATCATTAGTTTTTGATGTAGTGTTCCATGATTCATTGTTTGCATATAACACCCAGTGCTCCATTCAATATGTGCCCTCTTTAATACCCATCACCAGGCTAGCCCATCCCTCCATGACCTTCCCCTCTAGAACCCTCAGTTTGTTTCTCAGAGTCCATAGTCTCTCATGGTTCGTCTCCCCCTCCGATTTCCCCTGCTTCATTTTTCCCTTCCTATTTTCTTTTTTTTTTTAACATATAATGTATTATTTGTTTCAGAGGTACAGGTCTGTGATTCAACAGTCTTACACAATTCACAGCGCTCACCATACCACATACCCTCCCCAATGCCTATCACCCAGCCACCCCATCCCTCCCACCTCCCACCACTCCAGCAACCCTCAGTTTGTTTCCTGAGATTAATAATTCCTCATATCAGTGAGATCATATGATACATGTCTTTCTCTGATTGACTTATTTCGCTTAGCATAATACCCTCTAGTTCCATCCAAGTCATTACAATGGCAAGATGTTCTTTCTGTTATTAATGTATTGTTTCATATTGATTGATTTGCAGATGTTGGACCAAACTTGAAGCCCAGGGATAAATCCCACTTGGTCGTGGTGAATAATCCTTTTAATGTACTGTTGGATCCTATTGGCTAGTATTTTGGTGAGAATTTTTGCATCCATGTTCATCAAGGATATTGGTCTGTAATTCTGCTTTTTGATGGAGTCTTTGGCTGGTTTTGGGATCAAGCTAAAGGTGGCCTCATAAAATGAGTTTGGAAGTTTTCCTTCCATTTCTATTTTTTGGAACAGTTTCAGAAGAATAGGTATTAATTCTTTAAATGTTTTGTAGAATTCCCCGGGGAAGCCATCTGGCCCTAGGCTCTTGTTTGTTGGGAGATTTTTGATGACTGCTTCAATTTCCTTAGTAGTTATGGGTCTATTCAGGTTTTCTATTTCTTCCTGGTTCAGTTTTGGTAGTTCACACATCTCTAGGAATGCATCCATTTCTTCCAGGTTATCTAATTTGGTGGCATATACTTGCTCTAATATGTTCTTATAATTGTTCATATTTCTTTGGTGTTGGTTGTGATCTCTCCTCTTTCATTCATGATTTTGTTGATTTGGGTCATTTCTCTT